>NW_010191222.1:17680-114216 GCF_000695765.1 Mesitornis unicolor
CCAGAGTCAGGGTTCAAAGACAGAGAGGGAGAGAGAGAGAGAGAGGGAGAGAACAAGCAACAGTGATTTGTTCCCAGACTTGAAAAAACTGTGCTCTTCCTGTCATCATTAAAAAGCTGCAACTTTAGGTCATGGACCTATGGTGAAAGCAGAACGAACAGGACGAATTATTTTATCTTGTAGTGGAACTCTGCAATTAAGTTTTGTGCTACTGTTGTGACAGCCCTTACTGCATAAGAAGCAGCATGCAAACGTGCATATACATGGGCATGCACATGCATAGACATGCAACATATGCACCAAATGACAATCTCTACTGCATGATGCATGCGTTTAAGGCAGGGCCATATATATATTGTTAAGCAGGAAATTAGTAAGAAATAATGATGAGTGCTGCTAAGTATGTCCAGGAGAGATTTGAAGACTAGAGGAATAATTTTGAGCATATTTACAGTTCTGGGAGGAAAGCTTAGATACTTCTTTCATTGTTGTTTTTGAGGGGAGAACTGTTACTCAGTGGAAAGGTGTATTTAAGTGTGTTTCAGCAATAATCTGTCACTGTGGACACAATTTTTACACATTAGTAAGTAAAATTAAATGCCTAGATTTACTCTTTTATCCAGTGCTGTAAATATACCTATTGCTCCCTTTGCTTAACTCTTTCAAAAGGCAGGCTGGCTTTATTCAAGTGCCCCCCTTTAAATACTGAAGTTTTGAACATCAGGAGCAATGCCTGTAAACCCAGAGAGTCAGAGTTCACAATGCACAAAACTAGGAACTCTGTTGTTGCAGCAATTTGAGAGTGGGACTTGGTTTTCTTCATGTGTTTTTTTTAAAAAGTTTTTTCCTGATAGGCAGGGTATCTTGGTAAACAGTGTGAGTCAAAGAAAGTTTTATCTTTCACACTTAAAATGTCTCAGCCTGGACTCTCTTCATATTGCTGATATGGCCCAAACCAGGCCAGGTGAGACCCCTGCAGAGATGACCTTGGCAGCAGTACAGGTACCTCTTTCCAGAACTGAGAGCTTACCAGCAACATAAGTTTCTTGCAAACATTAAGCTCTGAGCTTCCTAAAAGAGCCTGAAAAAGTGGGAAAATTATAAATACTGCTCTTTCAGAGCAGAATGAATGCAAACAAAGAAAAAGGAAAGCTGAAAGCATTTGCATGAAGCACTCTGGGAGTGCAGGAACAAATGATGAAAGTGATGAAAAAATTAAGAAATTACCTTCCTCCCTAAAAAGAAATAAAGCAAAGCTGATATGCTATGGACAGCAAAATAAATTTATTGTATTCAGTGCTGTGCACCATGGGTGAAGGAAAAAAAATGTATAAAAAGAAGAAAAACATTTTCCTGTCTTGTTACTTTCTGTGTGTAAAGCAGAGAGGGAATGTTTTTTGCCTTTTCTGTTAGTGCACAGGAAAGTATACTTAATCTTTCCCACTTAATAAAAAGTACCTGATGTCTAAAACCAATAAAGGAATACTTTTAGAGCTAAGCATGATTTGCTTAAGATGCCTTTAGCCGAGTATCTACATTTCAAGACAAAACTGAAATTCATAAAATAAGTGTTTTTTCAAGGCTCTGTGTGGTGCCATGAGCTTTGTGTCTGAATCAGTGCAAACCATGAGAAAGGCTCATTCAGCTTTTATGTAGTATATACTACCCCATGGATCCTATCCTACTTTTATTCTGGAGCAGGATCTATAGGCAATTAAATACATCACAGACATGCAAGTACAATATGATACAATACAAATCACATACAACAAAAGGACAACTCAATCCATCACATTTATTTTGAAGACAGGTTATCTGCTGGTACAAATTCATCCACTGCAAATAATTTCACTTACCTGTCCAGACTGGCAAGTGAGTTCATTAGTACTCAACCGAAGCAGTGTTAAAGATTAGCTCTTTTATTTTACTTCAGGATTTATAAAATGGATTTCTTTGCAAAAAGGTCATCTGTAATGCATTTTATCCATAGCAGCATAACAGTGTATGGTGACTTTAGTTTTAAACATATTAATTTTATTTTCTAATAAAATTATTGGAATTTTAAAAATACCATTAATTTAATGTAACGGTGTGAAATATTCTGGAATACTGTGAAAACACAAGAGACACTCTATAGGACTGTGAAAGCCCACAGTGTGTGTCCTGTTGGATTAGGGTCGCAAACAAGGCCAGAGATGGACCACTGATGTGTTCTACGCACTTCAAGGGTAAATGTCTCATACACAGTCAGATCCATCGTCTTTCAAAAAATAGATGTCAAATTGCTACATTCATCTGGATTATTCGCAGTTACTCATTAGTTTAAAAGATGCTTGCTAGTGGTCACTATTAGCACTAGTTAGTTTTCTTAGTCCACTTTCTTGTACATGTTTTCTGGAATTCCTTACATCCACACACTAAGTACCTGCAAGTATTTACTTGCAAAAGCTCCTTAGTTTCCAATTATTCATACTACCTTTTTTCTTCTTGAAAACAGATTTTGAAAGAGTTCAATACCTGACTCATTTCTGAATCATCATTAATTTCAGCCCACTAGTCTTTTTTTAATTCTCATTTAAATACATGGGATTTAAAGTTGTTTGTTGTTTTCATTGACTTTAGGAATCCATTGAATTGCCTGAGAAGAAGCATTATGGAGTGTAGGAATGCTTTTGGCATCCAGGTCTCATAACCGTCCTTATTCCAGCCCTGTTTGACAAATTCTCTAGGGTTATAAGGTATTTAATAGCTACTTCTTAAGGTCATCCAAACATTAGCAGGTCTAGAAGACCTGCCACTGGGTGAGTTGTTGTTATTTCTACATTCATGGAGCTACTCAGCAAGGGATGCCCTTTGCTAGTTTGCAGTCAATTTGAACTTGCAATAAATGCCAACATTGACATTCATTGTCATTCATTGGAAAGCAACATCAGACAATGCAGTGAACATGTAGATTCCTGTTGTTCCTGAAAAGCTTCAAGAGGACTGAAGGTTTCAACCAAAGTAAAATTGCAGAACAAAAATGCCTTAGCAGCAGGTGCTTATAGATGGATGGATGGGCAAACATTCAAAATCAGAATAAAAATGTATCCTATCAATATCAATATACTACCTAGTTTATTTCATCTCCTAAAACAGCTGATTTTGTGAAAATAGTTATCATGATACAGTGCAGAAAGTACCTATTAAAGCTTTGCAGAAGGCTTAAGGCAGGCTCTTAAGTGTTAATTTGAAAGCTGAATTGAGAGGGACAATAGGAAAGACATGGGCATACAGGGAACAGGATTGATTACAGCAACCAGACTAAATTGTCTGGTCCGACTTCTGGCATTGAAAAAGAAAATCTGCAAATAATGCAGCCCAGTTGATACAAAAAAGCAACCTCTGGGTAGGGACTGCATGCAGGGCTAGGACTGTGGTGTTGAAGGAGCTAATCCCTGCACTGTGCAATATCAACTCTGCCACTGGAAGTTTAGCTTAAATTCATTTGAATGACAGTAATTATGAACACATCTTTGCCTTCCACCATTCAGAACAGGATTTTGGCTTTCAGCCCAAACACTTCCCCAGAAACCATAGTGGGTTTGTAAAGCCCATGCAAAGGTGTCTTCTTCATCACTGTAACAGGTGGCAGCTGGATTCAGGAGGTGAAATTCACTCAACTGTGATCATACCTTCGACTGAAGTGTGAATTTCCTCTTTTTTCATATGTTATCAATATAAGACTTCATGACCTAGCCATTTTGCTGATCAAAATAAGATCATGTATTTGCAGACTAAAGCCAATCAAGGATTGGTAAATATCTTTTATCTTCAGAGGGGTTGAACCTGTTTGTGTGCTGGCTCTGAAATGACACTTTAAAAACTCCTAACAATTGTAAGTTCAAATGTTTTTGAGATTTTCTGATTATTTTTATTAAGAAATGCATTACTTAGTGAGTCCAATACTAGATTTTTGGAGAATGCTGAGTAGTAATGCTTTCAAACTCAAAATTGTATGAAACGTAAAATTCTATACAGAAAACTACCTGTTATGTTTAGGAGATAATTTTGTCACCCATGCTCCTGCAGCTTTAAAAAAAGTCTGAAGCAATCAATACATAAAACCCAGCAGGACCAGATATTTCAGGTCACATGATAATTGTTATTACTATAATCTGTTATTAGTACTCAAGTAGTATTTCAGGTTTCCTTGGTCTTGCCAGGTTAGGTCAGGACTCAAGCGCAAGTTATATGATTATATACATTGCTAACTTATTTGGTATATTGGCCTTTGCTCTAGTCCAAGGAGAGCTCAAAGGTGTTTGACTTTCTGCGGAAGGAAAGTTCAGGAGAGACAGGGCCAGTTCACCTTGAAGCTATGCTCTAAGAGACCATGCAGATACAACCAACTCAAGCTGTGACCCACAGCTGCAGCAGGGACGCCGCTGTGCTGACAGGAGCAGCCCATGGGATGCAGGGAAGAGGACCAGCACAATTGGGCAGAGGTGTGTTTTCCTGCTGTTTATTATCAGTCAGCCCTCCATGTAGGGCCACCTCACAACTCCAATGTCCCTGTGTGAGTTGGGCTAGCAGGGCACTTCTGTTATCAGGGAGTCACATCCTGAAGGACGCAGAGGCTAGGGCCACCAGCTGCAGGGGATATGTCTCTCTCCCACAGGGCTGCAGGAAAGCTCAACAGCCATGGCTGAAGGTGAAAAAAAACCAACCCAAAACAGAAGGGTAATCTGGGACGATGTCTTCTGGCCTCATCTGAAACTACATTGATACCTGTCCTGTGAAAGTGCCATCTGAGCTATGGGAGTGGCAGAACCTTGTAGATGTATAAGAAATCCAAGTCTGAGATCTAGAATAATACTAATTTTAGTGACATGACCTGATACATAGAATCAGTGCTCCACTGATGAGAAGATAATAAAATAAATATACATTCAAATGAGATTAATTAATTTACTATTTTTGCAGTTAACAAGAAGAGCACTCATTCATTTATGCAGCAATATGTCCTACTGAGAAACATGAAACTCTACTGATTATTTCCTACCCAGTGATTTTGGAGGAGAAGAAAATGCTGCATTTTTATATAAATTCCTTATAGCATAACACAGCTGAGAAGATGAATTATTTAGGTATGACAGTCACTGACTCAGAATGTCCCTGGTTTAAGACGCAGTTCTGTTATAACAATTTCAGAAATGCTTCTCAGGTTTTTCCCTGCTTCATCACGTAAACCTTATTCTGTCAAAATCTTGAAGATTCCACAAGAATACTTTGTCACCACTTGTATTTCCCTTATAACAATTTGTGTATAACCTCTTTTTTAAGTTTATTCCACTCATCTACTGAAATCTGCTGGCCCGCTGCTTCCAGGTAGTCTTGATCACTCAGGACTTATTGCCTTTTTCACTTTTCTTTTTCACTAAATGTGATAATCACTTCACAGCACCTTCAGAAGACCTAAGATAAAAAAACAGCACTTCAGTCCCATTGGAAATCAATCTAAAGCTTTCTGTTTCCAGTTCCACACCACAGCCATTAGGCTATGTATCAGAGACACCCAAGATGTAATCTGTGCTCAAGAGGGGGGCTAGGCAGGTGCTCTCCCAGCATGAGGCATGGGTGGGTAGCTGCATAGGAAGCTCTGGCTCAACCACCAGATTCAACCTCTTTGGCTTTCCAGTCTTTCTGGGTGGCTTTTGTTCCACCTACACTGGTAGAAGTCAACCCCTGCCTCAAACACCTCATTCCATGGAGGAGGGACAAGTCCCAGGAACTGAAGTGGGACCGTAAGAGCAGTGACACCGTGGTTGGTCTGAGAGGAGACCAAGTATAATGCACATGCAATACACAGTCTGTCCAAACCCACAAAATCACTTCACTGTGCTGCTCTTCGTTGTGCCATGGATGCCATGCTCAGATCTTGTCTGGTGCTTAAAGGAGTCCTGACTGCATGAAGGAGAAACTGCGTCCTGACTTCCATAACCTAAGACTGCAACATGGGGTTTTCAGACCTAATGTAAAGGCTGCCATCTCCTGTAGACCACTGCTGGTGCATTAGACAGGGCTCAGCCTCAGGCTCAAGAGTCTACCCTGTACATAATGAAGATCTGGACAAAGAAATGTACAAATGCCTTAGGAAACATACAGCTTGTTTGCAAGTTTCCCATGATCACTCTGCAACCTCCACATCCATGGTCTTACAAAACAAATAATTTACCTTCCCCAAAAGCAGTCCCTGCCCTTATAGACCACATTAATATTAGTGCAAAGAGGTCTCATGAAGGAACCTGCTTGAAGTCAAAATTCAGGTGCACTTCTAGCAGGATATTTTTGGTCTTACTTTTTGGCTGACTTGAATTGTTATTAAGTTATGCTTTAGTAGCTCAGAATAAAAATATGAATTAATTAGAAAGTAAGATATACAAGTAATACTAGAGAAAATAACATCTGATTCAGACCTAAATGAACAGTTACAGCTAGAAAGAACTTTGACTGTATTCCAAACTAGAGGTAGGCAAAATGACAATGTGTTCCTCAGTGGAAAATTGGTCTAAGTCTAATGTCACCTTTCTGGTACATCGTTAAAATATTTGAAATCCTTTAAATTTAATTTGACAGGTACAAGTATTTTCTGTTTATTCTGCAACAGCTAGTTCTCTATTCCCAATTTATTTTTGTGCCAGCACAGACAGGACTTGTTGATAATGGGGACACAAAACCCATAGGAGGGGTCTTTGTAGGGTACGTAATCTTAATGCGTAGATAAAACTGAGGGTTTAGGGCTGTTGGTTTTTTTTTCTCTTTAATAAACTAGAAAATATCATAAAAATAGGTAGTCATAGGTCATTATGTCTGCTTGATTATATATCTATAGGTAAAGAAATGCCAAATAACTGCACTGTCTTCAGGAATAACTCTGTCTTCCATAGCTGTTCTGACAGAAGGACTTTGATAATGTCATTAAAGGGCTTTTCAATAGCTTCAAAAACCTTGTGTTGGATAAACACAAGGTTCATGCCCTTAAACATCCCACAGTCTGATAAAAATACACTGGTTTGGCTATTTCTTCATTGGTTTCAGTGGAATTACTACAGAGCCCACTAAGCTGTCTGCAATGATCCCAAACTACCTGCTTTGTTGTCTTTATTCAAAAGCATGCCTGACCTGGTGTAGTTTCAAATTTGCCTCCAAAATAGCTTTCCTGGTTAATAATTTCTCTTACCACCTCAGAATACAACAAGTTTCTCTTCCTTTCTGGAGGATCTTGCCAGTGATGGAGCTCAGAGATGTCAGAGCTAGCTCTGAGCATGCTGACATAGCTATCACACAGGACAAATTTACCAGTTTTGTTCCTAAAATCAGTAATTTGCCTTTGCAATCAAACCAGAGCCCCAGGGGCCTCTGGTGAGGTTGATCTCTGTTTGGTGAACCTTGCCTTTGGAACAGGAGGAATTAAAAGGGAGAATATATTTATTTCTTCTCTATCGTGAGAGGCAAGGGGACAAAACTTTTGGAAAATGCCACTCCGTTGACCACATTTCATTTTTTTGTATATCCTATGCTAGTTGTGTGTTGATGAACAAGTTACTTCCTTAAAGAAACTTCTACATGCTGTTCACAGGAGAGCGCTTAGACTTGTACACAAGAAAAAGGGCATGCTGAAAGCTTGGGCAAGTGATACAGCCTTGGCATTGGGAGAAAACTGAGCCAGAGGGTCATATAATGCCATCTGTGGCAGCATTTATGCTATTATCAATTTGGGATGGTTATGAAGAATGATGCTAAGTATTATTTGTTTGAAAAAGCTTGCTTTACCAAGTTACATCTGGGGTAAGTATCTAGACATGAATCATCAGATCAGACCAGAATCTAATTTCTAGTCTGACATCAATTATCAATGCACCTTTGATAAAACAGTACCTCCCAGGAAAATCAAGCAATTGGTGCAAAAGATGCTGTCATCAGAAAAAATGTAATATAAAAAAACCAATGTACAGAAATAAATACCCAAACAACAGAAGTGAAACAGAAATGATGTTAGTATGAGCCACCTGAGTCTATATGTCTAGTGCAGATCAGGACAGTTTCTAAAGCTCCCAGTATTCAATGTTAAAACGCTGTTTGCAGAAGGAGAAAGAAACACCATTATTTGCTCTGTATAAAATTCCTGGGGTTTCTGTTTGTTCTCATTGTCAAGCTACACCATGATGGCTGTCAATGAAATATCACACATCAAGTATTTTTAGAGAATTTTTCCCAGTAACGAACATTGGAAACATCCTTTAATAGAGATTCTCTCTGGACTAGGCTGTCCATGGAAAGCTGTGAAATTGCAAGCTTTCAGCACTGTATTTCAAGGCTTACTGGAGGTTCTTGAAACAAGAAAGGAACTCAATATACGTATGGTATAAATGCAGTGGTCATTCGGATAAAAATGCTCACAATCACACACTAAAATAATCAAAGAAACTTAAACGCTTTATTGCATCAGTTCAGAGTAATTGTACTCAAACCTAGCACTGAGGTGTGCTGCAAAATTATTACACCACTTTCTTTCATTTGCAATCCATTTTGATTGGTTAATGTGTCCAAGCCAAAGTCCAGAGACATTGTGCAGTTCTTGTTCAGAGAGTGCTCACTGATAGCCCTGGGACAGTCATCTAGCATGGGCCATGGGACTCAATCTGGGACAAAGAGCTCTGGTCAAGAACTACACAGCAAAGACCATCAAAGCAACTGGGCAAGTGTGACTTGATCAGCCATTGAGAGCTGTAAGACTAAACAGAGCAAGAGGACTTTAAATAAAGTCAGTGAAAGACAGAGAAGAAGATTATTGTTTTCTTCTTTTAAATTTTTCGACCATAATCAAACTTATAACACAAATTTTGGCTAGTCCTACTGTTGGTCTAGAAAGGGACTGAAAGCAAGAGGATGAGAGAGTTCCCCAAAAATTTGAAAACCTTTCCTTCCTATTGTTTCAACTGAGGAGAAGAAGAAGATAGGGTAAAGTTAATTAAAAGGCAATGTTTCAGATATACCTCTTTGAACCCCTAAAATGTGAACTAGATGTCAAAGTCAGTAATTACAATCCTGTTGTGCTTAGAAAATACTGAAGCATTGGTAAAGTTATGAAAAGACCTTGTGGGATTTTTTTTCACATATAAGTTTCCTCAGTCTCCTCTGAGGTTCTTGCACCAGGAAGAATGTCTTTTCTGTTGGCAGTATCTGGTTCTTTGCTGGTTGATATTTCTGTATTTTTAATATCAGTCATCTCTTTGCCATCTGGCTTGAAGCGTTTCGTTACTAAAACAAAGAGCGCTATATATAAGAGACAGCATCCTGCCCGTAGTCCTGCAATGAGGCCAAGATACACATTTCTAGAAAAAAAAAAGGTCACAAAAGATGTTTATATTAATAGAGTTTGCCAATTTCAAGTGGAACCAAGTCAGATATCACATACACTTCAGCAAAGCCATCTATTCTCAGCCAAGTATTGCTCCAATTGCTGCACATTTTGAGAAATAACAGACAAAGCAAATAATCTCATGATATTTAGCTCCAAGCAGGTTCTAATCAGGTCCTACACTCACAGCAGAAATGCCTCCTGTCTGAAGAGTGCTCCCATTTAACAGACTGTATTTTAGGGCTGAGATGAGAGGAGCTGCACAAACTGAGACTTTTTACCTGTTGTCCCAGCCTTCCCTTAGCCCCTCACAGGCAGCACTCAGTGCTCCTGGCCATAGCTCTCCATGCACCATCAGTTATTTGGGTTCCCACTCCAAGTGGATTTTGTGAAGTCTCTTATACATTAGGAAGAAGAGAAATGAGGAATGAGGAAGGACATCTTCAGTGCTACACTTACTCCATGGTTTTTCAGTCTCCTACAAACCCGAAGCACCACAGAGTACTCAGTACACTAAGGCTTCAATAAAGGAGCTAATACGAGTGATGTAAAGCAGTCTACTGCAATGTCATATATCAGACTGAATCAAAAATTTTTTGGCTTATTTGATCTATTAAGGCCTAGTCAAAATAATGAGTTTCAGTGTTTTTAGTATCCTAATCAGTCTATTGACGACTGCCACATGCAAGGTATGTTTTGGTCCTTGGTGCTCAAATCTGTCACAGAAGACAAATTCCCAACCACTGACTGAAGATTTCAGCTTACCTGAATGCTTTCGTGTCATATACTCGGCAAGATCCAGATCCTCCACAGTTTTTTGCCCCCCATTTCAAGCAGGTCTCATCTATCAAGGCTCCAAAATAAATAGGGGCTGGGAGTCCTCCTGCAAAGAAAATACATATTACATGATCTCAACATTAAGATCTCAATGTTTAACATCATAGTAAAGAAATGAGGAATTGAATCTCAGGGTTTCTGAATTATGGCTGCATAAAATGGGACTAAACATCCAGCTCCAGCTTTTGGCATTTTAATTAGAATGGCAACTTTTGTTTAAAGAAATAATACAACCAGTATTTCTTTTTCAGTCCCCCGGTGTAGAATTACATGCTATGACATATTAATATTTATGCATGCCAATGTATCTATTCAGGCATTACACATCAGTTTGCCATTAAATAGGGGTTAGCTGAGTGCAAAGGGCTGAAATTAAGCACTTGCTGAAAATCAACTAGGTAATAAGTGTACTGCTTTTGTAGTACTAAAGAATTCTTTTTAGACATTCATAATGCCTTAATATAATCTGTAAGATGTTTCAGGGATAATGTGCAGTTTTGTGAAGAACACTATTTCATAAAACCACAAGACTGATTCTCTGCAGCTTTCAGCTAAAATATGTAGATTAGAAGAGAGATTCAAATGGCTGCTTGGGCTTGTCTGCATGGGGAAGATTTCAAAAATGAGCAGACAACTGAAGATATGGCAAGGTTTGCTACATGTCCAAAGACTTGAATGATTATTTATTGCAGATAAACACAAGAAAGAAAATAATAGGCACAGCATATGGTAGCTCTAAGTGAAAAATGGCCAGCAAAAGGGAGCATAGGTGTTAAGGATATCCAGATTATTCAAGCTCAGGTAGTTGTGTCTGTAGATAAAAAAAAAAAAACAACTCAAAAGTACAATGCCATTTCCTTGCTTTGCCTGATTTCTTTGCTCTTTAGAAAAACTCTGGAGATAATAATAATATGTAACTACATACCAGGAAACATGTAGCAAGGTCCTCCAAACATTTTGCAATGCATAGTCTGCTTAAAAAGAAAAATTCTGGAAAATTTATTTTGTTTATTTTGTTTGCAAGAGTATTGCACTGGTCAGCTTTGGTCTATCTGTTTGACTACCTACTTGAATCCCACAAAGAAACAAAGTTTTACCTAGTATTCTACCACCTAAAGTTTCAATCCCAACAGCAAAGGATTTCAGGTCTGGTGAAACAGATCTAAAAAGGAAACAAAAATAGTACATTGTTTTTGGAGAACACCACAATTATGTAGCTATAGCCATCCCATGAATATCCATATGTTCCCCATTGCAAGAGTATTGTGGCTCAACTAGCATAGCTCACTCAAACTCTAATTGAAAACATTCACAAAAGTTACAGATTCAATGTAGAGCCTCCTTCCATTGACTTCAGTGAACAAACTCTCACAGAAATAAATGGGAGAATCTACAGAAATAGATCTTGAACTCATCGAGAACAGGTTGTAAAGACTTTTGGGAGAGGATGTATGGGAAAATTAAAGCAAACCAACTAAAAGTAGGCAGTTCATGCTCATAAGTTAAGATCCAAGAAGCTGCCTTGCTTGAAGGGAGTGTATTGTACAGTGGTGAACAGAGGGAACAAGGCTGTGCAGTCTTTGCTAGTTGCATCCAGTTAAAACCCACCTCTGCCTCTAGGACTTTACAGAGACACAGTGACTGTGAGTTACCTGTCTACAAAAGCACCTCATTCCTACCAGTGGAGAAACAGCTTGTGTCCATCATATGAACTGGAAGAATTCACATAAATCAGATTGGAGGGGTGAGCTGGCACAGGGGCAGGGGGGAGACCTGCTTCCTGAACTGTAGTCTATACACCAGAATATCATCTTTTCAGCATTAACATGAAAGGCTTCTCGTTACACTCATTATAATTACGAAATCTTTGCCTGGCAAAGTTAGCCTTGTCTATAATCCAGGCATGTAGTCAGAACGGCTGCACTTTGAAATATTGCAGAAGTATCAGCAGCTTAGCAAAGAGAGTTATCTAGTCATGTGCACTGACTACTGAAGATTGCATTTCACACCTGAGCATGAGTGGAAAGAAATTTCCACGTGAAAGGCACAGAACATTGTCTTTTCTTCTGAGTATAAAATAGCAGTGCTGCTTTACAACTGAAGGAATAAAAAATTTAAAAAAATGCTGCTGACAGTTCTGTTTATACAAGCTTGACAAAAAATGAGAGTATCAGACTTGTCACAGCACAAAAAACATTCTGAGACAACAAGGCTTAACAAAGGTGAATGTTTTTCTCCTGAGTAATGTGAACAGCATAGTCACCTTGAATATGGCTTAGCACCGCATCTTATTTCAAGTTCATTGCTGTGTTAAAAACATCCCTGTCATTGGAAGTGAAAATGAATGTTCAGGATCAGCATAAGGCCCTCCCATTTCATCACCGAAGTATCTATTCAGCCTTTAATTGGAATCAAATTGGTGGACAGACATTTTGCCGTGCCTCTGTATAGAGCTGGATTTCAGAGTACAGGCAAGGATTCAGAGCCCCAGTTTGAGCTGCATGCCATTCCTCACAATAGGAATGAAATTGTAGTTCTTTTTCTCCAGGCTTTAGGGTCAAAGTAAGGTACAGTAATTCACCTAAACATAATCATGTATGTAGGAGTGCCTCCTAAGGCTAAAATAAATGCACACGCAGCCTGTAATGCTAAAAAGTAGGGAAATGATTTGGTACAGTTCTCTCTTTGGCATTGTCCCAAAACTGCAGAGGAATTGCCAAGTCCATGCCCTTGTCCTTCCACACAGCTGCAATTGTGAAACACCTGAAAGGAGAAGATGAGAAGAATAATCTATTTAGTCAGAATTCAGTGGCACAAAACTATTTTAGTAGCTAGATTTTTCCCTCCCCATAACAGGCAGGCTGTTGTTTATTCTGAAAAAACCTCCCTAATGATCTTTGCAGACTGATGGCCTAGGTCATTGGTATGCTCCAGCCACTCTGAGCTGCTCCAGAGACACAAAGCAACTGTGACTCTAGCTTCAGCTATTGCTAAGACAGAAGGTGCTCTGTGTATGCTTAAATGGGTCAAAGCTATAAAATTCAGATGAGAGCTGTTACCCAGCTATTCTCTTCAGGAATCCTCTGAAGTAGATGAGTAACAATAGAAATACAGAAGTGGACCCAACAATGCAATCATGCATATCTATCATTATGTATCTAAAACGGCATTTGGCACTGGATCAAGAGTGGGCTGCTTCATAGCCTTTGAAGTCAGCATGGGACATGGATTTGAAAGCCAATTCCCCTGAAGTGAAGCAAGAGAATATTGCTGGGCTATATGAATATAAGCCTGAAAATATTTCTTGTCTTTTTCAGTGATGTTACATGAAGATAATTTTCCTTCTGCCAAAAGATAGGACTATGTGCACACACTTCTGCAAACGCACTGTTTTTAATAGTCTTTCCCATGTAGGATTGTTTGAAGTCCTGGAAATGGCTTTGCTGCTGATACACTTAATGAAATGACCAGATGTATATTTATGGAACCTCTTGGCTGTACAATTTAGAATTACGACTTGCTTTCCCGAACTAGGACAGCTCAGGAAAGCAGGCAATTCCAGTATGATCTGTAACAGTTTCTGAAACCAGCACTCACAATTTTATATAGGTCTGCTACTCACGGGTTGACACCACAGGATTTTGCTAGTGTAACAACCAGACTAGTAAAGGTTTCCTAAAGCAAACACCTCTTAGCTGTGTTGCACCTATGCAGTAAGAGATCTACTGAGAAACTTAAATCCAAATATATCTTCATTCTGCCAAAGAAAGTAAATCTTAATCAAAATAAAAGCATTCAAGAGATGTAAGTTAAGAGTCTGAGGTTTTCACTTATCTCAGCCCAACTCTTTTAAAAACCTTCCCTGCAACCTTGCACTCACTCAGCTTCTGCAATGTGAAACTATACAGAATGGACATTTGTGTCTACAGTATTTATTAATCACAAAACCCCCCAAAAATAATAGATGAATAACTCTAGCTATAGCTATAATCCTCTATTCACCTATATAGTTACCATATTCTTTCCTGTTCCAGTTGATGATTTACAACCTGCAAAGCAGGCTGTCATGTAAGTGATCCCATTATCCCCACATACAGGGTCCCACTGATCCGGTTTGCAGCCGCAGTCAGCATTGCAACTGGCCATGAAGCTGGTTTTGGGGGAGGAAAGATATTTTAATCTGAAGGAAAACAGAAAGAAATAAAAAAACATTTAGTAGAATTATACAGTAAAACAAAATATCAGGGAGTAGGCAGGAAAAACATGGAGAAGTGAAGAAATAAACATGGACAGGTATTTGCTACCATCCAATAGACTCTGAAGTTGTCATATGGAAACTAAGCAAATTCCAGATAAACAAAGATCTCTTGAGATTTTTCTTCAAGAAATAACATTTTTAAGGATTATTTCTGAAAAGGCATGGAACTCACAAACTTGGTATCCTTGGCTGGGAAGGAATATTTGGTATTATTTTTTAATTTCGAAGCTCAACCAAAGAAAAAAAATCATACTTAGACTCTTTTACCATCTGTAGACAGGCCATGTTTTCCTTTACAGTAGATATCATACAATATCTGGGTGCTAGAAGTGATATAAAACTACATAAAACTACAGCAGCAAGATGTCCTTGACACGTTTTTTCCACTGGTTAATGACAATGAAAGCTGCATGAGTCTGAGTGACAAGTGCTGCTTGTCTCAGCTTTGACAGTATTCAGCAACAGCCCTGCACCTGGGACAGTCTTGAGCCTCATTTGATATCAGATCTAATTTCTTGTTGTATATTATCATGGGCTTTACAGCTTCCACTTTTACCAACATTTCTGTAAGAAACATCAAACTCAGGCCCCAGTGAGCTTAATTAACTAAGCAGATGACAACTAGCATTGAGAACACAAAAAGTGGCCAGGGACTCTGAGAACTTGGTAGCAGAGCTCAGTTTTCAGAAAGTATTAGGAGTCCACCATCTACAAATCACCTCTGTCTTGAAGTGGCTCATGATTTAAAGGAAAAAGTGTTCAAAATTTGGCTTTTCTTCCTCTCTACCCTTCAATCCAAAACACACCTCAAGGGGGTACATTTCTCTTAGGTCTTTTAGAAGGCAAAACAACTGGGAGGTTTAGCCCTTGTTAGGCTGTTGCTGGTCTTCAGACCACAAATTGTTAAACTGGTAAAACAGCATGTGACTTGCTTGACCAGAACAATCCTAGCACATATTAAATTCTCCAGTCTCAATTCTCCTGCAGAAACTAAATTACTCTTTCAGTACTCACTGTGTTGATGTTTCTGCTTATTTTTAATTCACTCTTCAGTATCAGATGTTTCCCTCAATCAGAGCCATCTGCATTGCACAAACCTCTGTCGTCTTTTATGTAACTAAGCTTGAAGCTGAATGGGGATTCAGGTTTGCCAAGACAACTGAGATATTTCCCTGAACATAGGCTCAGGTTCAAAAAACACAGATCTGAGTTTCTGTCTGAATCGAACATCTAACAGACCCTGCTGGATTCAGTTTAATCCTCTAAAATCCCTTGAAATTTCTTGGACTATATTGAGCTGAATTTGAACAGTAGGCAATTGTGTCAGGCTACTAGAGTCAGAAAAATGCTCTCAAGAAAGCATGACCATGGTTCTGGAGAAGGGAGCATCTGTTTGGGCAGCACGCGCTCCTGACATGTCCACCTTCTACCTCACAGCTGAGAAAATGGGCACAGGTAGGTCAGCAGCTCCAGATACAAAGGGAGGCTGTAACTTCCCATGCAGGTTGAGAAGTACTGATCTAGAGGATGGTTCCTTCCAGAGGCAAAGTCAATGGGGAGTCACTTTCAACACTTTTCTAGATCCCATACTCCATATGGTAGGAGGAGATGAGCTTTAAACTAAAGCTTTGAAATAGAATATAACAATTTCATTTGCCAGTGATGAACTTCCTCTTAAGCAGTGATTTGCCAGACTATAGAGGTAGATTGTCAATAGTCAGCAATAAATAATTTAGAAAAAGAAATTTAGAAAATTTTAAACTACATTTAGTGTATTCTGCACATCCTCAGCACTAGGTATTGTATCAGCTTGACAAGTCTACCTCAAAATGTAAGATTTTCTTGAGTGTATCACCATCAAAGGAGCAATAAAATGATATAATCACAGTAGCTCCATTGTAGATGAAACCTCACTGATTGACACTTGCACATGCCAGTTTCAACAAAAATTTGTTTTCTTTAAACAAACATATATATGTATTATTGGGTTTTATGCAAAAGATATAGTAATATGCTACAATATATCAACAGAGAAGCCACATTTCAGAATTTATCCAAATTAAAATAAAAATGTTTCCTAGAGTAGGAGGTTTGTGGCCCCAATGAGTTTACAAACCCAGATTAGATTGTGAAAGTAGAGGAATACAGGTGCATACACCATGTTCTGCACAAGGCAGAAAGCAACCATGGGAAACAACACAACCAACACAAACCCAAGAGGATACAAACCCAGAGTAGGGTGCTGTTAAACCGGCCACCCGGAGCACCTCACAACCGCATGTAAAGTACAAGAGGTTTAACAAATATGCTACTATAAAGGTGATGCATGCGAACTTTGTCATTTCAGTTATGTGAAGTTTGAATTTCTTGATCAGAAAGCCTCCTAGAAACATCCCCAGAATTGTGATGGGTAAAAGTATCACACCTGCAAATAGAAGGTAACAAAATTGTTAACTGCTGTGACTTACATTGATCTTTTTTAGAAGAAATATCTGACTCTAGTAGTTACCAAAATATCACATACTGACCTATTTTCAGACTGATCCTTTGAGGTTCTAAGTATTTTTACGTCATTTTGCTTACTTCCTCATTTTCTTTCAAGTCATGTTATGACTTAAAAAGCTTAGTTCCTTGACATTCTCTACCTTTTTATTATATTGTTTGTATTCATATTGATACAATAAAACCTATGCAAGTGCCTGTTAGAAAATGGAGTAGATGAGATGAATGTCTTAGCTCATGGGTACTTCTTCATCTAAAGTTAAACATTAAACTTTCTGAAAGTCAGGAAAAAAAATCTCCAAAACAAAACATGAAAGGAAGCAGTGTCTGCTTTTGGACTGGATTCTGTTTTGCTCTGAGACTGAATCATGGAAAGATTTGCATTTAAATTTAATCTGTTCAGCATTTCACAGACTCCAGCCCTAATACTTACATGCTAAATAGAGAGCTTTCACAAGGTTTTATTGTGAGGGGTTTGCCTTTCTCTGTGTGTTTTTTTGGTCAAGTTTTTGTAAAACTTTCCCTGCATCCAAAAAAAGATAGAAAAAAGCATGTTCTTCCCTCATTTGTAACTGCCCCATAGCAAAGCAGGCTGCCTTCAGATTGAAGTAATGGAATATCAATTCTGCGATGACCTCAAATGCCCTGGTTTTCTTGCCAGGTTATGAGACCATATTAATCAGGGTAAGATTAATATTATTTCAGCAGTCTTTTTTTTTTTTTTTTGGTAGAACACTACAAAGAACTTATTTTTGAGGGAACTGGCAAATAGAATAAGAGCTTTGATCTAAAAGAGATTACTCAAACTTTTACAGTTTGGTTTCTTAGTGCTTATAAAAACTGTATCTGTAATCAAAACAGAAGAACATTTATACTGATTTGTTATTCTGAAAAGGAACATCACATATTTCATTAGACATTTTCTAAATTGAATGTTTTTTATCTTCTACTTGTTACTTAGTTGCAGTTTATGTGTGAGTTTGTTCACAAAAATGACACATTCATAACCCAAATCTCACTCTGATAAAAACTTCAGCCCCCCAAAAATCTGCTCAGTTCTAATAATCATCTACCTCACTAAATTAGGAAAACCAGGAAAATTAACACTAAAATTAACATCCATTTTCAAAATACTTTAGGAAAATTAATAAACCACTACATACTTTTTTAAACTAAAAATTTCACAGAAGCTCCTCCTAAAATGGAAGGTAAAAAGAAAATCTTCCTTTTTGACAGTGGAATTTAAAAGAAAAAGTACCTACCAATTAGAAAGATGGCCCTTGCCACTGATACATTAAATTGCTGCTCCATAAACTTTGTCTCATAGGTTATCAAGCCAACAAGAGAATTGTACTGCAGAATAGTGAGAAAGATGAACACCAGGAAAATTGGATTTCCAAACAGCTTCTTCAGAGCTGGGAAAAAATCTGCAATGGAGAGGTATATGCTGTACACCCTGCTAAACAGAGAAAAGTTGTTTTGACATCCTTGATATAATAAAACTAACTTTAATTTAATTACTGGCTGTATTGCAGGTTATAATTCTTCACCTATCAAAACATATGCTTGCTCAAGTGAGAGTTTTCCTCATTGCCAACACGTGACATACAGGAGCAGCAAGGCTGAATGGCACAGTGGATGCTGAACAGGAAATAAGAAGTCCCAGATTACCTTGTGTGTGACACGGGACTATTCCTCAAGCGCACTAAGGCCCTGAAACACTGGTTCCTAATTCCTGTGCAGGAGAGTGTCCCTAAAGGAGCATTAAGACTCTCTACAAGGTACCAAGTGAAAGTTTGGTGCCTAAAGCAGGAGCCTTCACAAACTACATGAGAGCCCCACTTGAGATTGATATTCAGAGAAAGGGAAAACCTGATCCAGCAAAAGGCTGGAACCTTTCCTGAGTCCCTTGATTAGAGCATTTAAGTTCATGAAATTAAAGTGAAGGCAAAAACCTGCATTTCACTTGTAGTCTGGCTGTTGGCACACTTGCCTACAAGATAAGAGTTCAAAACACATCTGTCATAGTTACTAAGGGGTGTAGATGCATAGAAGCAAACAAATAAAACCCATGGAGGAGTTCAGCAATGGATAGTTGGTCCTGATATTGCTTCATGAGGTTAATTTAACATCACTTAGCTCATACACCGGAGATATGAATCCAGTGAAACTTCCCCAACTGTTAATGTAGTACTTAGTCGCATGTTTCCCTGCCACATGTTGGCCTCAGTGAAACAGTGGATTGGTCATTAATGAGGGATGGGATGTTTTCCCCACCTCTTCCTTCATGATCATAAGATTATAGCTGTAATATGTCATATGACAACTGACATGTTAAACTGAGGATCTCTGGTGTTCAAAGCAACAGCAAGAGCTTTTTCCAGCTGTCTGATATAAGAAGACTGAAACACACCCTTAGCATGTAATTATAATACTACAAATTAAAGGGAGCATTTTCGTCCATCATTTGCACTGTAGAAACATGCATTTTGCTGAGGCTTGTGCAAATCCATGCTCAGCTTGGAATGAACCCATGAGAGAGAATGTGCATGCAAACATTTGAGCAATAATCTTTCACCTTGTACCGCCTCTGAGAATTTCAACTGTGGCTGAGCTGGGGGGTCTATTTTACGGAGATGTCCTTTAACAGGCAAATGGCTAATCTTCAGGTTTAGATTTTCTCCTTCTATTGGTAAGGAGTAAGGCAAAAACCAGAAAGGCAATGAAGCAATGAAGTTGACTACACCACAGATAAGCAATCCGAGCCACCAGGCACCAACCCAACGTGTGTCCTTAGGATTTATGCTGATGGCATCTATAAAATAGAGAAAGCCAGGAAAATAGATTAAATATCATGCAGAGCAACTAAACTTACTATAAGTATCCATATATATATTATTTAAAGACAGGAACAGAGTTGATTTATGTTCATATGAAGAACTGAAATGCAGTTTGTATCAAATCAGTCCCATGCAGTCAAAAATAGATGTCTCCAATTAGACCCATGGTGGCATTTCCTCACCACAATATTCTAACACTTTCTGTGGGAATCAGTGACAGCAAGAGGGGCCTTCACCACCAAACAAGAACTTCCCTTTCCCAGTTTCCCACTGTGCCCTCCTTCTTCCATCTCCAAACTCAACAATTTTTCCATGAATGTCCTCAAATTTTTCCTGGTATTAGAGGTTTGACAGTGATTTGAACAACGAAATGAGTTTGCATACGAATCTTTGTTGCATGCTTTTTAAGAGGACATAACTTCTGCCAAGAGCTGAAAGTGTCCGTGAGCAAAGGCTTTTCACTGTTCCTTCAATGAGGAGATGGCCTTTCACTTGCTCATTTGTTCTCAACTTCACAGGAATGCTGTAACAAGCAGGTAAGCAAGCACAAAAAGAGGTGCAAAATTTTTCTGCAATGGGGGTAGGGGTCTTGCATCAAGGGCTATTCCAGTAACGCTAAAAAGCTGCAGGCATTAAAATGTAAATAGCACCAGCTTTTGAATAGCAAAAACTCTCTAGAGATCTCTCCTTTTTGGAGTAGCATGCTGGGAAGGTGCTTCTTGGCATACAGGTTCCTATACAGAGCCATATTCTCAATTATTGCACCACCCCATGGTCTCTTACCAATATCCACAACACCAATGTCAACCCAGATGCTGGCACAAAACGATCCAAGCAGGAAGCCCAGGGTTGGCCCAAACATGCCTGAAGATCTCACCAGGCCTGTAAGAGAAGGGAAGCAGCACAGAAGAGTGAGCAAAACACTGAGCAGACAAGGACACCACCTTCTTTGAGGGCAAGGAAAGGAGAAAGGAAGGAGGAGACAGAAGAGGGGCTGTTTGAGGATGTCTAAAGGGAAGCTTCTGAGGAGCAAGAATATAAACCATAAGCTGTCAACACACTAGCTGTGATGTGGAAGCAGGCTCCTTCACCTGCACAGGGCTTTGCCAATGTGAGTGCTATCTCACATGGACCCCCATGTGCATTTCGTTGGTAAGATTGGTGTCTTGGAAGGAACAGGAAGAAAGAGGATATAATTGCAATTATTTTTATTCCTCCTTCTCCCTACTTCTCTCCTCTTATTTTTGTAGTTGCACTGTTCAGCTTGTGGTGGTTAACTAATGAATATGTATCTCTAGGCCTATTGGAGGTATCAGATGTCAACATGCGACTCTACATCTTGGATGGAATCATATTAGCATGACAGGAAAAACAATATTTTCAGCAGGCAACAAGTAGATAGAAGTGTCCCTCTGTGTGATCAAAGTTCACTAGACAGAATCTTTGTTGATTCATTAACACCAGATTGAGCAAATCAGCTAACTGTTGCGTTAATACATATTTATGTGGGTGTAAAAAAAATCAAGAAATCTAGTGATCAAGTAATGACCTCTTTAAAAGCAGCTTTCAGTTTCGCTACTGGCCTCACTGAGGCTGTCATTTCCCACTCTGTCTCTGCTTACAAAGGAGATAACATGGGGTCAGAAGAAGGTGGGATTCCCCTAGGAGCAAATGAATAAGCTGTGAAGGCTAGCAGAAACCTAGGAAGCTAGGTCTGCATTTTACTGGCTGGGTACGTAAATACAGTGCAATTTGATTTTGGTGGCCACTGCTGGCAATTAACATAAAATTAAAATATCCTCAAAATAATTCAAGCATAGGTCCTCACATTCTCTCATCACTTGTGTTTATCTGTTGAGTTTAGCTGTAAGGGAGTAACAGTTTCAAAAAAAGTCCATTGATTCAGATTTCTGAATTCTAGCATGGAACTGCCACCTAGGAGCTGTTTAGAGTTGCAGAAGGCTTAATTATACTGGAAAAAAAGGAATTCTTGACCAAGTGCCTGTCAGTTCTTGCCCACATTTGGCACTATGCTCTGTAAATCCTACTGTGGTGTTCTACCTCAGATATTTTTCCTCTCTTGGTTACACAAACTCTCTTATGAATATAGAGATTTCTTAGCTTATGATCAAGGAATTCTGTAATAAATTCTTACAACATAATTTAGCTATATTTTCTTTTCATTTTTGCCTCATTGCTCCAATTGCATATTGCTTTCATTTAGGTCTCTCATTTTACTTCATTGGAAGATCTGGCCTTTTATACTAAAAATAACTGACTTCTGCGGAGTGAGAATTTTGACACTAGAAGCCAGGAATTAGCTCCTTATGCTTATTTATTAGCTAGTCTAAAGCAAAACCCACTACTCAGAAGTATGCATGCTCATCTCCAAAGTCCAAATACTCAGTGGCAAATTTTGAAAATGAACAGATAAAAACCAGCACACTCATACTAATGGCCTTGTATATTGTATGCAGTGTATTTTTTGAAGCTATCATAAGCGATCAGATAAGGGAAGAAGAATATGTACAATAATTTTGCGTATGTATAGTTTTAAAATTAAATTTCACATTTACATACCCTTTAAATTAAAAATAACTCTACAAAGATAATATGCTTGTATTGATAAGACAAAACCAAGGAAGTTCACTGTGATATTTTCTTAGCATATTTTTCCTTTGTATTTTGTTCTTTGTAATTCACAAAGAGACTAAACCACAAACAGTAAATCATGCTAACTTATCAGTTAAACAGCTACTGCATATTGACATATCTCAGTCAAGTCCTTGTATTGATGATTAATTCAGTATGTAACATGTATTAAAATTTACAACATATACTGGTCTCAGTATATGTTGAACCATGAGTTCAACAGATACAAGATTTTATGCTAGTGCTCAACTCAGTGATAAAACTGCATTTATTCAAAACCTCTGCTTTGGTAAGAAAACCATGGAAGTGAAGTACTCTTCATTAAATATCTTTGTCTATTATTTCTCTTACATGATAAGTCAACATGTCAACATTTTCAAATAAAATAAAAAATTAATTTTTAAAATTGACTACTGAAAGCTTATTAGTGTAGGTCAAATCTTCATATAATTGTTGGCAACTCTTCTATAGGCACCTAACCAGAAGCAAAACATCTGAAGACCATAAAATACCTGAATAAACTAGGCACTTATCATGGAGGAGTATTTACGGAATAATGTCTCAGCCAGAGCAGGACCTCAAAGGTCACTCTAACAAAGGCCTATCTCAGAACAACGCAAACCACTGACATCCTGACATTTCTATCTCTTGACAAATGTAAATTGCAATAGACACAGAGGATCAAATCATTACACCTTACAGTCAAATTGAGTACTGACCCTATGCAGAACAGGTTTTCAGGACTGAATATGGTGTACAGTGCATTGTACCACCTCAGGACCATCTTGGCGGCTTGGTAGAACTATGTAATTTTAAAAGGTTCTGCAAAACTCAGTCTGAGAACTACAAAATTTCCTGAAAAAAAATCATTTTCCTGTCTCACAGAGTTCTACAGAAAAGCTACTATCCTCTACTAAGTTGTATAAAACATCTTAACAAAAATGCTAATTTAGCTTATTCTGTTTCTTCCTACGGCAGCTCTGGTTCTATTGCTCTCAATTGTCATCGGCACTACAACTCTGCCAAGATTTTGATGCATTTTATTGACACCTAATAATGTATTCTATTGACACTTAATACAAAGCTGTATGGAAAAAAAAACTATTTCAACATTAACTATTTTTGCAAATCGGGTCAGTCCATCAAAATGGTATGAGACTTAAAATTGCTATTCAGAATGTTCTAATGAAATATTTTAATATTCTGTAAATTAAATATTTTATTTCACTTACATGACCCATACAAATTTTTGTTTTGGTTAAATCCCTACTATTCTTTGTGTTTACGTTATATTTTTAATCTCACTTCCATAATAGTCCCCAACCCATCACAACCTCTCCCAGATCAGATTCTGACAAGAAAGAATTTCAGCTGAACTTTTAAAAAATACCTTTAATCAGGAGATCAGAGGCAATTGCAAATATTTTGGATAACTGCTGAGTAGAAATTTTGTTTTTTGTTAGCTCCCTACACAATACCTCCATTTTCTCCCACTTGTAGATTTGCTTATCCCCAGATGAAGACATTTGCAATGGCCTTACCCTGTAGCATTACATACTGAGCTTTTCCTAAAACTGTCTTACTATTTTATGACTATTTCAACTTCACCAAGTTTACTTCAGGGAGCAGTTTTGACCTCCTTCAGCCCCAAGAACTGTTATTAAATCAGTTTGGCAATAAATTAACAAGCCTGAGTATAAGTCTTTCTATCTTGGGCAATAGGCTATCTTCCATCAAAACAATAACAACAAATTCTCAATTAGAAGGAATTAGTTGCAACACCTTCGCAGAGGTTTGGTTTTCCCTTTGGTAAGTAGTGGCTTTAAAAAGCTTTCATCAGAAGTGTGCTGCATGTGAAATTCAGAAAGTCAGGTAAAAGCTTCTGAAACACATTTACATTATTGTGATTACTGATCCCTATATCATGGATAATTCTCTTCTCTGTGAAACAGTGGTTAGGAAGAATTTTATCCTGTGAAGATGTGGTACTGAAGATATGCCAGATAAGACAGATATGACTTCTCACTTTGGAGAAATTAGTATTTGATTATGTTTCTTTTAATCACAGAGAGAACTGGTACATGTAGCAGAAGCTATTTGGGGAAAGCAAAAGGAGCATCTAGGAAATATCCTTTGAAAATAAACATTAAATCTCTTTTGCATTGCTGTTTTGTCTCTGTACAACTCAAAATTACACAGAATAGAGCAGGCAGAATTTTTTTATGAGTATTTGCTTGGCTACAGAAATGTTAAAGAAAAGAATGTTTAGCATAAAGATCACTCATTTGCTTATTACCTATGTAAAATGCTGAGTTTTCTTCTTTAGAAAAATCATCAATATATGAAACCCCCAGTGGCATAACTGGTGCTTCCCCAATTCCACGTAAAAGGTTCCCAACCAACACAAAGAGCCACAGATGGGAATTTGTTGTTTTCTCACATCCTGCAGGCCATAAACATTTACATGTCTGTGAACATAATTCTGAAAACAGTTTATCACAACAGAAAAATAAGATAAAATATGTTTTTTTAATAATCATTATAGAGTGGGTTTGTGTATATCATGGTTTCTAATAGCGGTTTTACTGCTTTCCAGTAAAAGAGGATGTATAAAATGGGGACAAGCAGAAGAAGGGAACTCAGCATCAGAGCTTTTGCTTACCAAAATTTTTCATTGTGCTTGGTGTTTCTGTAGCATCTGTGACTGGATGACCCTCAGATGATGCTGGGGAGCAAGCTGATACACTTGTAGAGGAGTTGTCCAGAGTAACAGTTACCCTTTCATAATTATAACTGGAAAACAACTATGTAAAATACAACTGACACATGAAAGACTCTGCTTTGTAGCAAGTGTGTATGAGCCCTGTGTTCATACATGTTCATTCCTGTTACATGCCAGCAAAGTAGAGGGGAAACCCATTTCCAGTGTTTTCACTTAAAAAAGATAGGTATCTTCATACCTTTTTCAAAATGCTCTGACTATTCTAACCCAATTATTATCTTAAGCTAGAGAGCAAAAATACCTGCTTCCAGGGCTTAAGATATCATTCTAAGACTGAAGGACAGAGGCAGAGTCCATCCACATCTGTCTACATACAACAGTGCTGATGTTTTTCCATATCAGCATCAGTTTCTTAACTATGTGACAGACATGTAACACAGAGATTTCTGTTCTAGTTTAAAAATAGTTACCTAAGGATCTAGTAGTAACCTGTCTCTGTAAACAGATTAGCACGGGCTGCAAAACATGTCAGTATGTCTGTACTTACGCAGCCTACTACAGCAAATCTACTAAGTTAAATTGAAGCCAGCTTGAGTACATTTATGCTATGTTCAGATAAATGGCAAGCAGACATTTCCTCTGACTGTGGAATCAAGTGGTAACCTTTGATATTGTGATGAATGACAATGAGATCCCTGTGGGCACAGGGTTTTGCTCAGTGTTGTGGAGAATGGGTAACCTTTATAACCTGGCTGTGAGTTTGGGTTAAATCAGAGATTGCTATAGTTCTGCTTCTGGCCTGGGCTGACCCTGCAGTGCAGGTTCACAGAATCACAGAATGGTGTGGTTTGGCAGAGGCCTTAAAGATCATCCAGTCCAACCCCGCTGCCATGGGCAGGGACACCTCCCACCAAGACCAGGTTACTCAAAGCCCTGTCCAACCTGGCCTTGAACACTTCCAGGGAGGGGCATCCAAAACTTCCCTGGACAACCTGTTCCAGCATCTCACTGGTTCCCTGCTATTTCACAAGCAGAGTGGTTACTATAGCCACTTTTGATACCATGGTCCCCAAGTATAATTTTTTCCATACCCTCTTTATCTCAGGTATTGGTCTTGGAACTAAAGAAGATGCACAAATAAATATTAATTTTGGAGTGACAGAGGAGTTGTTTCTTTTCTACTAATCAGTAGGGAGGAGGAGAGAAGGATTCAGAACACCTGGAGAGGTATGAAATGCTTCTAACAATTATGTAGGCACTAATGGTTAGATGTGAAGGAGTATTTAGATGCCTCACTCTCTCTGCGTTCAGTGCAGAGAGATAGAAATCATAATTTTAAAGAGCTTAACCACCATGGAGAAAAAAACTTCTTCCATGAAGATTTCATTACAGTTCATTTAAGTATATAAAAAAGAACAACAGTTAAAAAAAATATGTATCTATATATATTCATCCCAGGTAAAAAATTCAACCCACTTTATCCCTAATTATGTTTAAGTTCTGTAGAAACATGGGGTTTTTCTCTTACTTACCTGTAGAAAGTCAATACTAAAAAATCCACCTACTAAAACCTTCCTGTTATCTGAAAGAAACTACTATTATCGAGCTTTTAACTCATTAACTGATTAAAAACACTTCATATGGTCAAGTTCAATTATTGCAAAATGTGAAAAATTTCCATATTTACCGTCCCATTAGGAACTGAGGCATCACTGACAAAAATGCTCCTAATGACATGATGAGACATCCAACAGCAATTACTTTAGGTCGATGAACTCTTGGTCCAAGGTAGCTCACCAACACCATTACCATTAAGTTACCTGCACCAACAGGAGAGAGAACCAGTAAGAATAGAAAAAGAGGCTTTTTTTAAAGGGGAAAAATGTATTAAGAAGCGGTATTTTTCAACTTTCAAAGTACATATACCTATCTCAAAGCTGCCATCAATAATGCCAACAATTGATGATGAGATTTCAAATCTCCTTTCAATTTGACTGGTCATGCTTTTCATGTAGCTTCCAGAAAATCCTTTGGCAAAAAAGGAAAAAGCTAGAGCTCCAAGAAATATCTGAAGAGAGAAAATAATTGAGTTTTTAAAGAAACAATTTTTTTTCATGGCTGGATGGCTGAGCAGCCTACCTAAGAAACACAAAAATCAGATGCTTTGCTTTCTAATTCTCTGTGAAGAGATTCTTCCTATTGCTTTCATTACATCAGAAGATTTTACTTTCTCTTTCAGGATGCCCTCCAAAGCCTTTTTTACTGCACTATAAAAGAAAGTTGACATTGACTGTGTGCACCTTCTACCTTTCTACCACATACCGTTTTAGCTCTCTCCTTCCTTAGGGAAAACTTGCAGCACATAGTTGTTCATTTATTATTTATTTTTATGATATGTCTTATTACTCCTACTTCTCCTGTTCTAAGAAAAACATAGATAAAAAGATATAGCTGCTTTAACAATTACCACTCTATAATAGCATGTCACTAAATGATTCATTAGTAAGATATGGTCTCACTTTTTAACTGTTGTACACATTTATTGACTTCTGTGTGCTCTGAATCACAACCTAGAGCATTGTTTCCAACACATGTAGTGTCAAACAGTACTATGCAGAATTCATTTTAATAGAACTTCAAATTATCATTTTCAGTATTTCAGAGAAATTATGTGGTGAGGGCTCTCCCCATACCTTTAGCTTTGAACAATTATGGCACACACTCTTGGCAGGAACTCTGCTGTCATTGCTATCCTGGAAGAGTGACTTGTCTTTAAGTTGGCCAGCAGTGATTGACTTTTCCATGGTTTTCCTCCTCCAGATCTGAAGATTTTCCTGTTTATAAAAAATATCATTATGATCCACTATTATTTGCATAAGAATAGAGGTTCCAATGTTTTTCATATACACTAGATGATGAGACACTACTTGAGTTTTCTACACATTAACACATTATCTCATGGAGGATGTTAAAGAGCATTCTAAGTATCACTGTAATGAGTTAAGAACTGGTACACCCGCTTTGTGAAATCTGCTCTGTAAAAGACTTCAGGACCTTCTTGGGTAGATGGAAAATTTAGAGGCAACTTGCTGACAATTTTTAGAAATCTTTCTAGAGAAGGAAAGTCTCTAGGCAGCTGGAGGCTAGAAGAGTATGTCAGAGAAATATTCTCACCATGACTGAACCAATTCTTATATTCTCTCTTAGATATCCGTTTTCATCACTGTTCCAGGCTAAATGGACCTTTAGTATGATCCAGTAGGCTCCTGATGTTATGTCATATTTATGAGTATTTTCTCTAACTGCATAATCTATGAATTTGCAGAAATACTGAACACTACTCTGTACCGTTCTGTCAACATTCCTATGAGTAACATTATTTACTGGATAAATGTTTGCACAACAGGACCACAAATGATAACAGAGGAGAAGATAGGGTAAGAGATATAGGTAAAGAAGTATTAAGCAAAAAGAGGGCACTGATTAAAAGAAACAAATAATTACTATCTTTAATTCCACAGGTCCCACAAGTTCCTGCAAGATAGATGATATTTTAATGAGACTGATGAAGTTTTCCATTTGAAAATTGGCTCTGATATAAGGAGTCATCTTAGCTATGTTGGTTCATGTAGATTAAGCTGATCAAGGGAAACCAGCTAAAACAGGGAGATCTGGAATGATAACAAGCCAAAAAGAGCTATTACCAAGTTCCTCTGTTGGAAAACTGGTGCAGTAGTACTGAAATCAATGAGTGAGCTCCAATACATATTGGCACATATATTAGAAGAATATAGAAGAAAACAGGCCAAACAGTTTGTAACATTTCCCCTGCAAGACACTGGGATCTTAGATATCTCCATCTGCTTAATTCCTCTGGGATCTTCTCAGAACTCCCCTCCTGCAGGCCCCAGAGGCCAGCTGACCCATAACTGGAGGCCATTTAAGTGTCATGAGGGATTTTCAACGGTGGGGGCTGCAGGGTAACCTGCAAATGTCTCTCTAGTCCTCTGGAGAGCTCAGCTCTGCCAGCCAAGATGCCCAGGAGCCACCTGGACTCCCTGAGGAATATTCATCCATGACCAGAAAGGACAGCACTCTCTTAGCCTCCCAAAAGCCCCCCAAAAGTTATGTCTAATGATTGTGAATAGACACTAATGTCTAATATAAAGCCTCATAAGCACTCTCACTTAAATTTTGTAGTCTTTAGTTCCAAATCCTACTTCAGTAGGACCTAACAAAAGTGACTATGAAAAGCCAACACATTTATATTTCAGAGTGATTCACATTATATGACATTTCTAAAGGGACCTAACATTTCTTAGACCATTTTTAGGAGCCTACAAATCAAAAAACATTGAAAACAGAAGTTAAAATACTTAAAGTATGCTGAATTCAGATTTACCTAAGTCTTTACAGGATAGGAGCTGAAACACATAGTTCTCTAAAAAAAAACGTACATCCTGCTCTGGCAGGGAGGTTGGACTAGATGATCTTTCGAGGTCCCTTCCAACTCCTAACATTCTGTGATTCTGTGATTCTGTGATTCTTTATTGATTTGTATTTTGCTGATTATTAACTTTGTGAAACATTTGAGTCTGCTAAATAAACAGTTCTTAAATCAGTGACGTGGCCTTCTTTTCACAATATTTAATGTTATGCAGCCATCTCAATAGTCTACCTCAAATTTACATAAAATGTTACACTGTATAAACACTTCTCTTATGCCTAACAACATTTTCTGTAACCACTCTATAAAAATCTGAACTTGGGCAAACCAGTAAATCATTGACACCAATGGTATTTAAAATTAAATTAAGCAAGAAAAATAAAAACAGATTTAACTTATGGCAATTTTTAAAAATTAACTAATGGTAGTAAATAGTTTTTGTACAGAGAGATAAAATGCCCACAATGTTTATCCTTTAAAAAAAACTATTCTGCAGAATTGTACCTTTGCACTTTGTATAATCTCTTTCAAGTTTAGTGACACTGAGATGTGCACAAAGCCTCGTCTGTCCTGCACTAATACCTAATAATTAAACAAACAAACAAACAAGCAAGCAAACAAATGGAAAGACGCAGAAAGGGAGGGTGGGGAGAGATGGTGAGAGGGCAGAGAGAACTTACTTTGTGTCACTGTGGTGTCAGGCTGTTTCTTTCCCGTGCCCTAGGGCTTTCAGGCTTGAAGCCAGCACAACGTCACAGCAAAAGCGCTGCCTACTCCAAGAAGTGGAGCACTCCACCACATTTTTTTTTTAACCTTAGATTTCCTTCTTACAGTGATTGCAAAACTTTCCCACAATCACTGATAAAAACGCTTTGCAAAATAAGTCAGTTTTCTTGTGTTGTCATTACTTTGGCAGCTTACTTGCCAGCATGCCAGCTGTGCCAGCCTCTCCCAAGAGGAACAGCTTGTTTCCTTCACTCTTTTTTTTTTCCTTGAAGTGTAAACACAAAAGCTGCTTTAAGCACCTCTCCAAAGGGGATGCCCCACTAGCCACCCAACAGCATGTTCAGCTCACATGCACGAGCCCTGAGAGAGCAGGCTCAGTTTTTCTAAGCATCTTACCTGCAGCCTGAGTAACCTGCACTTCTTGGTGCCTTTGATGTGGGTCAGCAGAGATACTAAGGAATGACTTAGCTCCTCAAAGTTCATGAATTGTGTATTGACATCTGCCAGTTTTTGAATGGGCCCTTTGTGTCACAACCTCAATGAAGAGGTAGAAGAGGGCTACCCTCATGGAGAGCTAAAGAGAAGCAGATGCCCTCAGGAAATCACAGCCTCCCCATCAGATCCCCTGCCTATAATAAATCAGGATTATTTAACACAACCACGGGAGGTTCCTGCAGGTGCCAGCAGGAGATGTGGCTATCCCTCCAAGCTGACTACAGAAAGGCCAAAGAAAAAGAGAGAGCCTATTGTTCACAGCTAGCCCAGCTCTTGCACGCTAACCAACTGCAACTAGAAAAGCAGCTCTCGCATCCAACAGGGCATAATAGAGAGTCCAAACCCACATAATCCGTGTCTTCTCAAGAGCAGAGTTCTCCAGCACAAGGAAAGATTCTAACCTCACAGTTATTCTAGACATTATCAACAGAGTATCAAGAAACAGTTTTTGGTCATCTGGTTGCATCTAACAGCGTGGTGTTCACTTTTGCAGAAACTTGAATTACAAAATCAGATTCACATCTAATTAAAGGACCATTCTAGTTATTTCTAGATATAGAAAAAATAGTTTCATGACTCCAGTTACTTCAGGAACCCTGAAAGGAAAAAGCATTGTCCCACAATTCTCTTTCTTCCTAGTGAAAGGTAACTCCCAAAATACAAACTTTGACAAAGTATGTATGAAAAACATTGATTAGCTTTTTATGTTTAAAAATACATTAAGAGATTTGCTGAAGACTAAATTAACTCAGTGAAATACATGGAAACTTATTATTTAGTCATGAAGGCTAAAAGAAATAGTAAACTTGCTAAGTCCATAAATATGCAAGTTCTTACTTTCCCTCGAAGCTTGCCAGTTAACTGCAATCATTTTATCTGCCAGATTCACACTTGCTATTGGATTTTGCTTAATAGAATTTTAAAAATTTTACTGTTATGATTATATATCTATTGAATTATCATGGGTCCTTATTTAAAGTTTCAATTTTTCATTTTTCCATTTGTGGGACATTATGCTGTCATGAAATACTGAACAAATCAAAACACAGCCCATTTCTACCATTTAGTAAGAACATACACATCACAGAAAAGTGTTATATTCTAAAATTGTTTTAATTGTAATGTTGCTGCATTAGTCTTTAAATGCTAACTTCTTGTCCAATTAATTTAGTTTTAACACAAGGGAAGAATGTACATATTGAAACTTTATTTCTCTTAAAAGAACTCAGAAGAGAGAAAATGCAATCAAACATACTCTTCAGATAAACTGATCCATTCTTATACTTTATTTAGGTGAAGAAGAGTTATCTTTGCCTGGTTCTTAATGCCTTAATTTCTTTTTAATCATTAAAATGCTTAGATTCATTCACCCGACTATAACAAGAACAAATGAGAATTTGCTTCATTTCATAATTTCAAATTTACATATATTATAACCTGCATTACTAACCTGCTTTTAACTATGAGGATATTGCAAAGTTTGAGGAAAAAAAAGTAGTTGAACTGAGCAATGGGTCCTCGATTTTATAGCTGCTGTCAGCTTGCAACCAAGTGGAAGAGCAGAAGTCTGCTGGAAAGGTAACTGCAAGATCATTGTGTAGCAGGAGAGAAAGTGGGGCACAGTTCTCAAAATGAGACACACAGAAAAATCCCATTAGCACTTCTATAAATGTATTTTAAGGTTGAATCCAAAGAGGTTTATCTATAGAGGGCATGACAATTCTTGTGGTTGTCACACAGAGATGGTAGGATCCACTTACAAGGCAGCACTGCATGGATTCAATGCAGAAACTTCCAGAGGAGCCGCTCAATCAACTGCTCTTTATAGTCAGAGGAGGAAAAAGAAGCATTTCCAAAGGTGTGAGTTGTCTGGTCTATTTTAGATACTTACTTTAGATATGAGATGAAATTAAATCCAGATATGGCTATGAAAGGCTAGACAGCAAGATCAGCTTTTGACAATGAAAAGTCAGGAGAGATGAATCCCACCATAAAAGACTTCAGCGCTCCCATAAAAATAGTCTTCCATAGCTTTTGTAAACTGAGCTGCAGTGTTTGATTGCATTTGCCATTGTGCCTGTCCATGCAACTCAGTGGTGATATGGCAGCTGCTAACAGGTGAGGAAAAGGGCCCTTGTTATGGAAGGGCAGGCCTGGGGATGCAAGCCGCAGCTGCTGGATCCTGACCAGCCCACTAGCACATGCTGGCAGAGAGCAGCGTCAGCAACACACACTAGGGCCTCTCCACAAGCCACAGCATGGGCTGCTGTGTCAGCCACCAGCCTGACAACTGGCTGCATGTTGGCCTTGCCCACTAGGAACCTGTTCTGCGTGGCCCATGGTAGCATGGAAACTCAGAGACAGAAGAGCAGGTCATCAACAAGGAAAATTTGTTTGGTGCTGATGAAGTGTTGCTGGTTCCTCTGTGACCCAACGCTGTCTACCTGTGGCAGGCTTAATAACAGCCATCACGTCAGTGGTAGATAGTGGTGGGTGCAAGAGCTCCCTGCAAACAGCCCCAGGAATGGCCCTAACAGAGGGAGCTGCCTTCTGAGCCTGGCCAAGTGCTGCACTGCGTAGCACAACTGGCTACGTTCTGAACGCAGGACACAGTGTCCCTGGTGCGATGCGCCTGGCTGGCTGCACATTAACACCCTCAGTGTGCTATGAACCGCATCAAATGGGTGCAAGATACTCTGCAGGTAAAGACAAGTAAGGACATTCAGTGTGAGCGGATGCACGTTCTCATGCTCAGCCAGCTCCTTTCCCCAGGAGGTTATTTTGTATGGCAGTCACTTTAGAAACTGCAGAAGTTTTAGACTTGGCCTCCTGCCATGCAGAGATAAACCAGATGGCAGCTCTCACTCAAGAGGCTGTGCGCTGGGAGCTTTGTCTCATTCATCAGTGAAGGAAGCGTTGTGCAAGGGGAACCTCCTTTTCATCACTTCAGTTGCGCTTGGTTGCACCGATTGAGCTTTACTGCCAAACAAAGCCCCAGTCTGGAGCAGCACAAACCTCTGTGCCAAGCCAGCAGCAGAAAGATCATGTGGCGAAGCCGTGTCAGAGCTGATGTGGCTGCAAGACCAAGGCTCAGAGAGCTCTGCCTGCAAGTCACATTGTGGGTTTCCTCAGGAGTAAGTAGTAGCGGAAGAAGAATGTGAATCCCAATAGATTGTTCCCTACTACTACTGAAATATGAAAGGACAGTATGTGAAAGAAGAGAGAAAAAAAGTTCATCCTCTGCTTCAAAAAGGAAAAAGCTTTTAGAAGCATGATTTGCATGAAAGGTGTTCAGTCTTTTTCTTGACACCAATTTTTCACCTCCAGAAAGGTGCACAGAGGATTTGGGGTTGCTATGCTAAGCTGTCATGTGATATTATTTTAGTAATTCCAGCTTCTTTAGGTCCCAAAGAGAATTAAGAAAAGACAAAGATACAAAGTGGTAAAATAATTTCAGAGTGCTCTTCTATGTGAATTATCTCCTATAAAACTTAATTTGGCAACTGTTCACAGGCCTGCTGCAAAATTGGTGCAATCTAACTCTGCAGTAAGGGAATTTTCTCCGCAGGGATGAGGCCCCAGAGTACTCATATGTAAAACCTCAAACGATAATAGTAGTAGAGTTGGAGTGTTACTCTTCAAACTGTAAGACAGATATTACGTGTGTGCTCGTATGGGAAAACAATAATATTAACCTTGGAGGAATAGACATAAAAAAGTATTTCAAGTCATATAATTTCTTGGCAAGATGGGCTGCATGTGCCTTTGAATTTAGATATAATTTGTGCTTGAATTAATTAGTCTTCTGAAAGAGAAAAGGACATCTCAAAAAATTCAAGTTTTTGTCAGTGTTAATGTGTGACTTCTGGCCTGAATCTGCAGCACATTTTGGATCAATGCTTTTACCTGAATAAAGGAATTGTTGTTTAGAGGCACTCTAACACTTACAAATAAAACATCTTGGGATTTGGATAGCCCAAATAAATGTACTGGGCATGCTTTCAAAATGCAAAGAAGTCTGACAACCACTGACAACCTCCAGAAGAGGGGTACCCACCTTCAATGTATGCCATTGGGAATTGCTTTTTACAAGTATCTTGTGTGCAAGTTGTATTAAACGTGAACCTAATAAACTGATGGGGAAATTTAGCTTCTAAAAATCACAGCCCTTTTTTTCTGCAGAGAGTTTGTATTAAAAGAAAGTAAACAAGCAGCTATGCAGCGGACTACAACCCAAAAGAAGTAATCTTCAACTATGTCACTACTGATGTATTTCTCAGGCCAGGATCTCTGCTGACCTCTTTAAACTCCAGCCCGGAGTGGGAGCTACCCACTGCCTGTGCCAGCTCTGTGGGAGGGGAAAACGCGCCCGAGCTGGAGGGCAAGGAGGAGTGAGCCTCCACGTACGGGGGGAGCAGGATCACAAACTCCAGTTGTGCCTTCAGGAGCAAAGCACCAGTGGAGAGAAAACTTGTAAATAGTTAACTTTAGGCACTTTAAGTAACATTCCTGCACAAGGAATGTTTTTTCAATCTCATCTCCCTGAGGATGATAACCTAAAAGCACAGGAGAAATTATCTGCTGGCAAAACAGTTTTGGGGGTTGAACTAGATGATCTGTAAAGGTCCCTTCCAACCCAATACATTCTATGATTCTATGATTCTATGAAAAACAGTGCAAATCCCTGGATTCCAGTAAATCTGACCAACATCACAGGGAGAACGCTTGTGAGCATTATGATGGACCTGCACCACTGTTGCCTATGATTGTTGTTTAAGTGCTAGCTAGTTCTTGCATTCAAAAGTTCAATAATAACTTACAGTATGTCTAAGTAATTCTCAAATAGTTTTCACTCCGTCCTTGGTGGGAAATGTAGGAGGAATATCTCAATGGCAATTTTTTTGTACATTAGAATTTTATAAACATACCTTCACTTTTTTAAAATATGAAGAAACCTTAAAGTACTTTTATGTGCAAGACTATTACTTATGCAACTTAGGGGGTTTTTTTGCTACTAAATGATGTCTTAAAAGTCATTAAAGAAAACTTAAAACTTTGTGCTTTCACTTAAAAAGGGCTATATTTAGGAAGGTTCACAGAAAACATTTCTTAATTTCTTTCCAGATCAGTATTGTTTCTTGCAGTTCCAAGGAAGGCTGCTTTTCTAACAGCTGCTTTTTGAAGCAGTATTTTATGTAGAACTTTGCTTTTTAATGAAATTATGCATTAAGGATTTTTTAAGCATTAGTTGCAGTAATTGGTTTTGAGGCAATTGGGCTTTTACATGAGGAATATCTGAAGCAAATATGTTGTGAACTATTACTTAAACTATTGTGCAGCATAATCTCAAACACCCAATGGGAATTTCTTTCTTCCACTGAGGAATGTAAAGATACAGTCTGAATCTCTATAATCTGTAAGAAAAGTCATAGGCAGCATCAGTAATATAGTTGTAAACATTAAAATGGCAGTATAATCACTATTTTGGTGCTCCGCTGCAGGCAGCAGCATGGTGACCCATATTTCTTATATTTGTTGTTGCTGGCTTTGGAGGTTCTGAAAAGTGAAAATAGGAGTCCCTGAAGCAAGTTTCTGACATTCAGTTACACAGGACCAATGACAACACAGTTGAAAAAAAAATTAGTTCTTTGCTTTTTGTTTTGTAAATGGCAAAAATTATAGAAAAAACTCAAAGGTAAAAAATTCATACAGCATAATAATGTAGTAATAACCCTGGTTAAAGCAATACTGGAAGACCTTTTTCAAGGCAATAAAGCAATATGCCAGTCAAGAACCAGTTTTCAGAACAAGAGGGTGTTCATTTGATGAGCATCACACAAATGTTGTGCATTCTCGGGACAAATCATTAATTGCTCAGTACATAGCAAAGGTACAGGCTTACTTTAGGGAGCTTGACACAAGTAAATATGTGAAGAATGTTAAAATATCAAAGAGAAAAAATTACTATTAAAATGGATGAGAAACTCTCTAGTAAAAGAAAAAATTAACACAATGGCGTATCTGTGACATACTGGGAAAAGTTCCAAGATAGTAAAATTAACAGAGTATAAAACAATCTCCAGAGAAGTAATGGAAGTCATGCCTTCTAAATTTTAAAATGAGACTTGACAAACATTAATAAATATGTACAAAGAAATAATCTTTTATTGGCAGTAGAGAATGTAATTTATTTACTCAATTTATAAACTCGTAAGTGCTACACCAATGCGATTATTACTAGAATTAGAGGCCTAGGACACTAAATTGTTCTCATTCATTACTGTCACTGCCTATGTTCTCCAGCATGAGCACTTTATAAACAGACAGTAGCTTAAATCCCCTTTGATAGCCCAGGGGTACCCATTTGCAGCTTGCAGTGCAATTTGTACTCCCAAGCCAGATGCATCAAACCCTCTTTCCCCTGCCTCACTGACAATGCAATGGGACACCAGCCGCAGCACCCTCTGCTTAGCGCCCTCCCTTTCTAGTTACCACAGGCAACATCTTTTATCACTGAGGGCTACCTGCCAGCCCAGAACTGTTGGGAAGTAGATTTTCTTCTCAAGCAAAGTTCAGGTTGCACTGGAGCTATGGAGGATCTCACTGGTGCTGCAGATCCAAGGAGACTGAGGCCAACTCATCTCACTGAAGGCCACACTGGCATATTGTTTGGTGAGTTTGTGATAATAAACATGCAAATTAGCATCGATGGCACAGCTGTCATTTTGGGGCATTCAGGCCTTTGAATTTTGCAGGGTAATACCTTGTTAGTCATCTCTGCATCTGGAAGACTGACTGAACTGCAGCTCTGTAAAGACTCCTCTTTGTATTACATACACTGTGAAAACACACATATCAGAAAAGTGTGGGGGGAAAAGAGGTACCAATTATATCAGCTACACTGAATGATTGCAATAGCTCACTCTTGGTGTTAAAGTCACCTAAATATACAGCAGAAGGATTTCTGTGTGATATTAATTTCTTTGGAATTTATCAGCCCATAATACTGAAGCAAAGCAGCTCTCCCACACGTACCACACTCTTCAAGCCTACAACTATTTACTGAAGTTGTAATTATTTTTTCAACACTATCACCATCTGCTGCCATGGAGGGGTGTAGTATCAAGTTCACAATGTTCATACAGAAATAAGATTTGAAGAAATCTAAGCTTTCCTCTACATAACACGGCCTTTGTTAATTAATACAGGAAAAACCTAAACTGGACCTTAAGGTCTCTGACTGTGAGGAAAGCTCATAACTGTATCCAGTGTCTACTTCTCAGGCCCTATCTGACCTGAAAACATAGCAAGATAGATAAATTAACAGAGAAAGTTGGAAACAATGAATAGTTTTGTGCTTGGTATATTTGAACTTAAGAAATAACTTCTCTAGCACTCAGGACAGGATTTTGAAACCCAGATTCCTACATAAAAAGAACTGAAATTAAAAGAGAAGTCCCTTAGTAGACCCATCTGTTAAATTGCAATTCCTGAAGAATCAGTAAGTGCATAAACAAGCTGTCTTTCTTTGTGTCTGTGTGCACGCACATATATATGTGTGTGTATATATATATATACACACACCTTTGAAAGAGATATTCCTGCAAGCTCCTGGTCACACATAAGTGGAAGCCACACATTAGTAGCAACACTATTGCTGCTTTATTCAGATTCAGCAATGTTGCTTAATATTCAGATTTACCAGGAGGAACATTGAGAGTTAAAATGCAGTATGAGGTAGAAAACTGCAGGAAAAAAAAAATAAAGCAGGTAGAGCTCATGCATCTTGGAATTTTTTTTAAATTCTGGAAATTTCTGCAGAAACTTAAGCTTATTTTATGTATGATTCTGTCTTTATACCAGAAAGTTATCTTAAGTTTGGTTTACTACCTACAGAAGAAAGAGAAATAATTGTGTGCCAGACAGCTTGCAGTTGCCTGCACTCTGACCTTCCAGAGAGCTGCCTTGAAACAATAGCAACAGCAAAGGTACAGCATGAACTGGACCACTTTGTGTTCCATTAATCTCAAATGAGAAGTCTGGTTTTTTTAAAGCCTGTTTTGGAACCATTTAAATGATAACATTATAAAGCTAGGTAGCCTTTACACAAACACAGAGGGTCAAGGCCTTTTAAAAAGCAAAACCTTTGTGATCAACTTTTTCTTTTATACCACCATGTTCCATCTGTAATGAGCTTTCTGCTCTCCAAGTGAGGTCCTTCCTCTTACACTGTCCAGGCTATAAGGATCCGGCAAGCTGCCACCTACAGTCACAAGCATGTCTGCTCTGAACAAACAGTGTTTGTATTCCCTAAGCACCTCTGCTAGAAAGGAATAGGCATATATCACATTTCTGGGATGGAGCTACTGAATTATCTCTTCCTGAACAGGTGTTAAGCGCTGCGATAGACCTAAGATTTCACCTTCTAAAGGGACCTACTACTTGATGTCCTGTGATTTAAGAAATCTATGCATTTGACTCCAGGAACAGAGCAAGAGAGGGGCAATTACATAGTAATTTTCCACATTCTCAGAGAAAGACCTAAACAATGAAAGTTCAAAATCCCAAGTAGCATAACTGGGAACACTTTATGTCTTATTAAGAAAAGAAAAGAATAACAGCAATTCTGTAAAGAAAAAAGCAGCAGCAGCCAAGAGCCTGTTGCTGGATAGATCTAGTTTTTATCACATGACCAGACTTACATAAACTGAAAAGTTATTTGGCTTTTTTCATGCTAAATGCCATCCCAGATATGTTCAGAGTGTTCCTCTCTCCACATCTACTGATTGAATTAGGTCCTGACACTATGAGGTTTGCTTGGATGAGAAGAGTTTGTAGGGAGGAGTTATCTGCTAAAACTCAACTTGAGACAGAAAGGATACAGAAGCAGCCTACTGTTCACTGTAATTGAAATGACTGAAAAAGAAAGTAAACTTGAACTGCCAATGATACTTGTCCAAAACTATAATGTTTGTGTATTCAGAAGCTATACATGTTTACATAATATGTTTGTGTCACAAACACAAAGCCAGCATTCATATCATAAATCAGTCCTGCTCTCAGCCAAATTATTGTGTAATTATGCAGCTTTGGTCACCACACCTTCCTTATGCTAACTGATTAAAATCAACTTGCCAGGTAACATTTTTACCTCCCAAATGAGTAATCACCTCTCGAAGACAAAAACAAAAACATATCTTGAACAATACACATAACCAGAAAATCTGAATTTCGCATAAAGGATTGTGCATCAAATTTTCAATTCTTAGAAGTTAGAAGCAGCAGAGAGACAATGAAGTTTATACCAGACACATAATGTTTTACAATACATATAAAACTGTTAATGATGACTTGTAAAATACTAGGAGACTTGGAAATCAAGGAGCTGATGAAATTAAAATTTGATATAGAGAAAATAATTTAAATAGACAAAAAACCCCATAGCCTGTACATGCATAGAGATGTGCTTTTCAAAAAGCATTGCCATTTTTCAGTAAGATACTGAAGACTTTGTTTTTATTTCTTTGAAAATGATGGCTCAGCACCTGATCACAGTCAAAAAAACCCAATGGAACATCAGGGATCATTACAGAAGGTACTGAGTACAAAATGCTATATAAATATGTGTGTGCATAGTTTGTGTACCATTGGCTTTAAAATATCTCCAAGATGGTTGCACTGGTCACAGTGCCAGAAAAACATCAAGTATTTGTTTCTCAGTGTCTGGCAGCATCCGGATTCAGGCATCAGCACCTAGCCCCCCACTTGGTAGTTTTAAGGATCAAAATTCAACTCATGGGCACCCTTAACTAAATTGAAACTTCAGTGATGAAGAAGCATGGTTGATTGTACTGCAAAAGTCATCTACTTGGCTCTCAGGCACTCAGAAAATAAATATACCACCAATTTTTATTAATTTGATATTGGACTTAATCAACTCAAACATTCACATGCTACTGCTTTATAAAAAACACCTACTGTGACTTCTACTAGCATTATTCCCATCTGTGGTTTGTGCTACCCCCAATGCTGATGCAGATCTTGGTGCTTGAAACATCAGACTAGAATCAGCCCAGACTTTCAGTGAATATCATCTAAGTACCTATTGTAACTCACTGCAAGTAGTCTCTGTTCAAATGGGGGTCACGACAGTGGCAGTTTGAGGCTGTCTGGAAACTTCTGGTGTGACCTACTTAAACAAGCATCAATAAGGCCACTCCTTTGTAAGTTAAGCACATGCTTAAATGCTTTGCTGAATGAAGGTCAGCAAGCTCACAACTTGAAAGCATCAACTCTAAAGTTTGGCTTTACATTTCAAGGAATAGCTCCAAGGGTATATTTCTAGCCTTCCCAACTAATCCTAGGAATGTCTGTTGTACCAGACATGGAATATCATAAAGTTTTATGATGATTACTTAGGAATGATCTGCACTCTCCATTTCCTGGTTTTGCTCTGGAGAAGTAATGCTCCCACCATAGGCTTACGCCAAGAAGCCTCTCTACCATGCCATCATCCAGCCAGCTCTCCAAACAGCGCTGTCTAAGTTGATAAACAGACTGAGTAGCAGCAAAGCGTCTGGTAAAGGTGGCCTGTTTCACTGCTGCATTCTCAAGCAGATGGACTGGGATAATTAAAAATAAAGTTAATGTATCTACTAAAATGCCAGATTTAAAACTTGGAAACTCTCCTATCTACTTCCTTCCATTTCAAAACACAGTGAGTTAACTAGCCCTGGCTCTTTGGCAGTGATCCATTTAAATGGCACAGATTTGCCTACCTAACAAAGCCCTTTTGTTTCCTACAGCTGTGAAACTATGGTGCACAGTAACTTTTCAAGTTTCCCAGGTTACCTTGGCACCAAACTGTGACTAAATGCCTGCAAAAGAATTTTAACTCTAGCTTTGGAGGAAAATAATATCCACAAGGAAGAATGATGACTTTCACTAAGTGCCCCATGGCAGCAAGAACAGTGCTGACAATCAGCTGTGCTCCAAATGTTCACAGAGCTTCTGGAGGACCTGTGACTTAATAAAGAATTGCACACTCTGTTCTGCTCAGTTACAGGCTGCTTCATGTTTGTTTTTCTTTTCTGTTCCCCTTCCTCACGTTATACCTGTTCAGCTGTATTATCTGATCCAAAGTGAAGAAGGGGCTGTGACATATTAAAAAGAATTAATTGTAAGAACTTCCTGTATTTGAAGAAACTTTAAATTCTAGAGCTGATTTCCTGCTCTGTGGGAGGAAGTGGATCTTTTGTCATTGATTCCACAGCAGCAGGAAGCAATTCCAAGCACATATATTTATGGTGTTAATAAGACACCATAGAGTAAAACAGAATATATCTTAACCAGTGTAGCTACTTTGGGAAAATACCCTTCTCATTTTTCTGTGGCTGCAGCAGGTCCCAGCAGGTCGATAAAATGGTAGTAACTCAGTGTCATACAGATTAAATGGGTAAGGAACACTTGCAAGTGCTGCAGCATTCGTCTATGGTAAAGTTCCAGAAGCTCCCTCCATGCCTTGTGCAGTACAGAATAATACTCAGGAGGGGTTTCTTAATTCCAACAGCAGTAATAAAAGTGCATGAGAAGTTATTGTATGCCACCTGCAGACAGACCTAATGGTCCTCTGCACTGGAGCCAAATATGAGGCAGTTCCAGTCTAGAAACTAAACACGAATGCACTATACTCAACCAAAGATACACTTACTGTGACATATATTCTATCAGCAGGGTTTTCTGTATGTTTTTTTTACCTGATTCACTCAGGGTCTTTTCCTGAGATACCAAAGGCATCCTAGGGCAATAGCACACTGTCAGTGAACCCCAAATGCTTACTACATTCGTTGTAGCATCGCATCTGGGAGAAATAAAAATTGGACAAAGAACAGGAAGAGCACATGGACAATTATGGTTATGTACCACTCAAAGAATAATTTGGCAACACATGAGAAGGTATATGATTTAGCAAACAGCAATACGATGCACAAAATACTCACAAATATAATTCTATCACACTTAATGTATGAGTTATTCCCCTTTAGAGTGAATGCAACTGAAGTAACAAATCTTGAGAACTTTCCCTTGTCCATGCTACATGCAAACCTTAAAACATCACCATAACACTGCATTTTAAAAAAAATAAATCTTTTTTTAAATTTGTTATTATTACCACAACACCCAGATCATGTCATAAACCATGTTCCCAGTATGTTGACAATCTACACTATGCAGAATAACAGAATCCCTGCCTGGAAGGACCAACAGCATAATTAAATAAATTTAAGGAAAACTCAGGCCCAAAGAAGCTACATATCTTGACTACAGTCAATGAGAGAAGCTGTGGCAGAAGCTGTTGAAGAATTCCAGGAGGAAATCTGGGAACAGTTGCAAAACTCTCACCATCTTCAGTGAAACCAGGACTGAAAACATTTTTCTGCGTCATAGCCCTTTGCTCAGATAACTCAAACCTTGCATTTCATAAGTTTTCTTATTTCTACTCCTTGTTCTTTTGCATCAAACATATTTTTCATGAAACTTCTGTTTATGAACTGATACATCTATAGTATAATTAGAATATAATAAAGTGTAATATTGTTAATCTCTTTCCTAGTGTTCACTAGTTAAAGTATTAAATCTTTCACAAGGATATATCCAAAATTTATATTGCAAGGTTTTTTCACAGTATGTCCTGCTTTGAAATGCTATTTAAATGCTTCTTGTTCTTTATCCTGCATTTCTACTGGTGCATTTAATAAGACTTGGTTTTCAGATTTAAGTTTCTTCTTTAAAATAAGGAGAATTAGTGCACTTGGGATATACGACACTCCACGTAATATTGCTGGCAGGCCAAGATAAAGCCACCTGAAATAAAGGATGAGCTTTATTAAATATATGCATTCATGAAAAATAGCAGAACTATTCAGCATACATTGATTTGCAACAATTTCTCAGCCACTCTAAATTTTGTGCCCTGATCCTTTTGGATCTTACAGAAGTTAAATCAATGAGAACAGAGACTATGTCAGTGTCAGTGAAATGGCTGTTTACGTCACCCAACTTGAGGCAGCTAATTTAGCCAGAGAAGTTAGCCACCTGTTACCCTTATGGCTTTCTCCACAAAGAAAAGAGCGAGCCCTGAAAAGGGCAGCTCAAACTACCCGAGTAAAATTTCTGGATATTCATGAGCTAGCATTCTTCTTCCAAATTAACCTTAACACAGTATTAAAAGGAATCAGCCTAAAGCCATTGGTTCAACAAGATTTTTCTTCAAAGTTCACACAGTGCTCCTTGAAGGAGTACAAAAGCATGAAACAGTATCCTGTGCCAATTTCCAGCTTGGGTAACTATATTCTTTCTATAAATTTCTCCTTTATTTCAATTCAAGTACAATTTCAACTATTTTTTGTTCAAAGATATTGCATATTCAGCCATTAAACATCTGATATTTTTCCCACAAGGGCTTACTGCTTTTAATTTTTTAAATCAGAATTCAGTGTTTTAACATCTGTTCTCATGAAAAGCCTTTAGTGAAAGTTATTATGGCACCAGAACATTTCTGTTCAAAGGGTGTTCCAACATCTGTTGCAAAGTTGCACTTCACAGCTAAAGACAATGCCAAGGAAAAGTGTCGTGTCAAATTCCTAACACAGGAGCAGTTTGTGTACTAGGAAAAGAAGAAGAGCATAACATTAAACCTCTACTCACGTAATAATAGAGCAAGAAGGAGAAATTAAATAAAGTAGAAAACATACCTGTATCTGGCAATGTCATACATCCTACATGCTCCTTCTCCACCACAAGTCATAGTACCCCACTTCAAGCAAGTGGTATCTATCAAGGCTCCAAAATAAATGGGAGATGGAATTCCAGCTAAAAATATCCCAGCAACATTTTTGTGAATAGCATATTTTTTTCTGATTAGCAGATACATTGTAGAACCTATGCTGTTTCTCACCTACTCTGTCTTGCCCTTTTGCAGCATGAACCATGTTCTCTGTATTTCTTGTGTTCTCTCTTCTTCCTTGTCCACCTACCCTCAACCAAAGATTTTTTTTTCCTATTGCCTGTTTAACAATATATAGGTGCTACTGTATAGACTGTGAGTCCTATTCAAAACTCAACATTTTCTCTCATCAGTGAGAGCAAGTGTTGTGTTCAGTAAACCTATAACATGAGGCAAGGAATGTAAAACAGCTTTCAGAGGAGCAGCAGATGTAGTTAGCCTATTGTATAAGCAAATGCAAGCTGAAAGCTGTTCTAGTTTGCCGTGTTGCCTAGATCTGTAAAATACCCAAATTCTTCCTGATCAAAGGTAATCCACAGAAGTAGACTCATGTGCTATGCTCATAGCCTTGATGTGATCCTTATCAAACTCTAGATCAGACCTAACTGTGCTTCTGAAGTGTGTTAGAGCTTTTCTTACCAAACACTCTTGAAGCTAGTCCATGGATACCCACTCCAAATGACTTTTCTTCAGGCTTTAGGGACCTGTATGATAATTACATTGTACACCAATTAGTAGGGGTGACATTAACAAGAAATGTTTACCTCCTTTTTTTATTCAAACTCTTCATCACACTAGGCCCAAACCATTCTAATTAGAGCACTGGTTGAAAGAGTCCATTACCCTCATTAGCACTGAAGTTCCTTAACTAGGACTATGAAATCACAAAAGGAAACACTATTGTCCTAGTATCATCCATGTGGATGGAGGCCAGCGCAAAGTGCAAGATAGTTGTGCCTTAATAAACATCATATTGATGTGATCAATAAGCTCTTGTGCATCACACACCTCTTTATCTCAGTGCACTGACTCAGTGATCCTGCAGTAATTCAGGATACAGCTGATAGCCAGCCACAAGGGATTATAAAGCTGACCTGACACTAAACCTTAACACAGCATAGGAATAACATAAGATTTTTCTATTCTTCTTCCCTCCATACACAAAGTAACAAACCTTTAATTCCCAGAGGTGCTTGAACTCAGAAAACAAGTCTAGTAAGTTTCTTAAGATAAAGACATTTTACTGTACCTTATTAAGACCATGTACCCAGGCATGGCTGCTAAGGAAAAAATGAAGCTGCAGACTAATGTTAATATTAAAAAGTAACGAAGCATCTTGTCACAGTTTTCTTCTCCATCACACTGGCCCAGAATTGCAGAGACATTTTGGGTAGAAAACCCTGAGGCTGCAACACAGGTGCAGTTTTCAAATACCTGTCAACAGAGTATTTTAATCACACAGACTTGTCAAAACTCAAAGATCAACAATGAAATTCACACAGTTGGCATGTAGCTCACTCTCTCCTCCACTTGAGTATGTTACACATGCGCAACACCGCTCTGTGGCCTGTCTGCCAGGCACAGGTCTAACCATCATTTATATGTGGTGTAGAGGTTTAGAGAGTGGGAGGGAGCTCTGGTCCTCTTACGCAGCTGTGACTGTGCTTCCTCAAGGAGATCATGATCAAGAGACCCCTCATGCTTCCCAGCCAGGTTGTGTGGTCCTTCCACTGCAAACAGATCTGACCCTCTTTTTCGTGACTTAGTATGTGGTCTTTCATATACCAGAAGAGATCAGAGATCTTTGATTGAGGCTGGCTTACAATCTTCTCACTCAAACACTTGTCAGAATAAGGGCTCTAAAATGTCAGTCAAGGTGAGCAAGGGCATCAGTGTCGGGCCTTTACTATCATCTAGTATTCTCTAGAATAATTGTGAAGTACAGAGGCTCTCCAAAATATGTATGATTTGGGATTTTATTGAACTTACTGTTTTCAATTGTTTTCAATCTAATTAGGACTTACAATTTTTAAAATTGGAACTGTATTATTAATTAAGATAACAAAAATTCTGTAATATCTAGTTACTTGTTTAAATCTACAAGGTAAAAGAGACTATTGAGTCCATGCTACAGAATTTCATTTTGGCTGAAATGTTCTTGTGTTCTTTCCAATTGGCAGTACTTTGAGAATAATTTCTCACTCTATTTTGAGCATTTTAGATTCCTTCAATTATTAGAAGAAAAGGAGTCATCTTCGTTACATTCTGTAATTTAAACTTTAACTCCTTTTCATATTCAGTTTGGAATTTCTGTTGCAAATCAATGCATTTGTCCAACTCTATCACTTCATTTATCCAATTAAATGTACATGTATGGATATTTCTCACTCTATAGTGATAAGAATATTTCTCACCTACTGTATTTCATAGTTATAGCACAATAAAATGTATGCTTTACCACACTTGTTCCAGTTCCTCTTGAGGCTTTACACCCAGCAAGACACGGTGACACATAAGTGATTCCATTGTTCCCACAAACAGGGTCCCATATTTTAAGTGGGCAATCACAATCTCTGTTGCAGCCAGCAAGTAGAGTATTTTCTGCATATGAAACTTGTTTTATTCTGAAATACATTTAGAAGATGAGTAGACATTTCAGTAATGAGATACCTACAGTAACCTTTTGCAATGCTTAAGGTTCTATTCTAACTCAAATGTTGATCAAGGACACAATCCTATATGCTCCTACCCTGGAGTTATGCCTTTCTATCTTTCTATAGGTTGTTCTGTTCTGTTCTATATATTATATTACATTACATTGCATTACATTACAATATATTACATTACAATATATTACATTACATTACAATATATTAAATTATAAATTCATAGATACATTTGCATATCCTACAGCATATTCCTCATCTATGGCATTTATGTTCTTGATTGTCTATAAGCATTACATATATACCTACATGTGCATTTTAAAGACACACAGCCCCTCCCAGTGATTGATGGCAACCTTCAAATCAAGAAACTGCAGATAAGATATCCTTTGATATCCGACAGCAACCAAATTCCAATAGACCAGCATAAGATAAAAAAGAAAGGGTTTTGTCCCTCTGTAATTCAGAAATTGCATTCATGTATGCCTAATGTGATCACAACTTTTTTATTTTTATCTGCAGTTATATGACTTGAATGTATAATTATATTAGTAAAAGAATTAATATGGACATGCAATTGCATGAGTCTTATTGTTAATATCTTTTTAAATACTTTATTATTTAAAACAAAAATAACAGAAAATAGACCTACTACCTCTTGCAAGTAAAAAGCCTTGAGAATTTAGATCATGAAACTAAAATGTTGCAAAGCTATGGAGTCCCTGACTGATTCGTGACAAGAACAATCATTTTGGTGCCTTAAGACTTAAGTCCTCTTGTGTCTTAAAGAACGTACCCTTCATAGGAAACTGTTAGGCCAGCAACTGGTGAAGTATCACAGACAGTCCAATGGGAAGTAAAGTAGAGAAGGTAGTCCAGTAAAGATACCCAAAATGCTATGTTCGCAGCCTGATAGATATTTATCTTGAATTTCTTCATGAATAAGCCTCCAAAAAAATACCCAACGCATATAACTGGTAAGTTGTAAACACCTATTTAAACAAGTGAAACTTCCATGTTAAAATAAAGGAGACCATCAAAGCTACTCATAAGGGAAAACTGTTTGGCAAAGACTCATATAACACCTATGATTGAATAATTTAACTACAGTCAGAAATGGGTCTCTACTTGTTCCCTTGCACAACCAAAACATCTGCCAAAGTCAACAGCAGCTGGGGACTGCTCGGAGAGCAAACTAGAGGGTAGGACTGAAATGATTCATTGGAAAATTGCAATCTAGAGCTGCAATCTAGTTCCAAACCAAACACACACACACACAAAATGCAGGGTTTCAATGCAGCCTCCCTAGCTGAGAGAGAAAATCAACAGGAAGATAAGCTAGTGAAGGACATCGTGGTGCACATTGAACATCATAGAAAGGAGGGACAGACTTTCAGTTTTTATATGAGACTACTGAATGTGCTCTCATAATTCTTTGCTGTTTGATACTTCAATGAAGCAAAAACGGAAATACATTTAGGAAGTAGTTTTACACATGCATCATATGGCTTGGTTGGCTTTGCTCAAGGCAATGTTGGTTCTCTAACAATATCTGACTGTGTGTGAGCATAGAGAATGTGACCAAAGGAGAAGACTATTGAACCTGAATTTGGATCCTCTCAATGTACTGTGTGTTTCAATAAAGAAAACAGACTGAAAAACAAACCAGAAGTGCAATGTCAATGCAACACAGATGAGATGTATGATAGTTATATGCCTTTGGATGCACAACTTCATAATACTGGTAACAGAGGGCAATAGCAATACTCATAAGGTCTGTGACATTCTGTGTGGCAGGTTTTAAAGAAAATAGTGCAGTTACTGGGAAAGATGAGCACTAAGTTAAGGAACAGAAATATGACTAGATGTATTGTAAGATGATTCTTCTATAATGATTAAATAAATTCTAGTCATTTTAAGTTACTGCAATTAAGCAAGGGAACACTGAGAATTTAAGACATGATAAAGTCGAACCACAGAAAGGCTCCTACAGTTTCAGTATATTTGCTTTGTGCTACAACTACTTGTCATTACCATTTCCTAATGCATGAGGACCTTGTCCTCACTCATTAAAAAACCCAAGCTAATAAAGAAGAGGGGAAAAAAAAAGACAGTTATTTGGTCAGTGCTTTACTTCCATGGAGTTCTGCATTTGAAAGATCTGACACAGACAGAAAGCCCAGGACCAATACCTGAGGAGTGGGGATGATAGAAAATGTTGAAGACCACTGGCAATTTTAGCTGTGCATATGTTCAGCTCATCTATATCTTAAGATTGCTAATGATAGCATTTTCATGAACATGAAATCTACCCTTTATAGTATACGCTTTAATCAAGACCATAGAAACATTGGGCCCATGGTCTCTTGATGCAAATTAGCATAACCTCTTTGAGATCAGTGGTGCAAGGTTCATATCAGCTGAACTTTCTGAGCCTATTGAAAAGATGGGAAGTAGATTATAAAATTCTGCACAGAAAATTAAGAGATACTTAGCAGAAAATGCATGATCATTTAGAAATGCTTTCTAGTGTGGTACTTCTCATTTGTAGAAACATTTGACCTTAGTACCTATATGTATACATGTAGACATGAATATATATATATATATAAAATTTGCATACAGACATTACTTGGTAAAAGGAGCAAAGCAAAATGCAAACATACCAATTAAAAAGATGGCATCTGATGCAGATTTTCCAAACTGCTGTTCCAAATATTTGGGCATGAAGGATATCATGCCGTTGAAGGCACTGAACTGTAACACAGTTATACATATAAATAACATATAAACTGGGTTGTGAAACAAAGCCTTGAGGAATGGGATGAAATCTGGAATGAAATAATGTAGCGTGTTAGTGTGATACCTTATGAAATGACTCACCCATTGCTCAGTGTGGTTGAGGGGGGGAGAGGGGAACAGAAATGGTCCTTAACTGGATCAGGCTAATACTTGTGCTTTGCCAGCTACCGCAGGCTAATTAATTGCTTAGCTCAGGCTACCCCAGCATGCCTCTTCCAGACAAAGATAACCTCACACCAATGCACAATGCAACCATGCACACCAATGCATGCTGCTGCTAATAAAAAAAAAATCACAGTAATATAATTATTGTAAAATTTTCCTGAAACATTTTACCTCTATAGTGACTGAACTTTGCACCTACAGATTTGCAGCAGCAGCTACTTCCCCACTATTCCTACTCCTCATTCCATGCCACCAGAGCATTTACCAAAACCCCTCTACCTGCATCTGGCCTGCAAAGAGTACAAGTGTGAAGGAGTGCAAACACACTAAGTAGCTGTTGCAACTTGCCCTAGAGACCTGATCACTGATTTTGGTTATTGCTGCTGTCAGTTATGGGGCACAACTGGCCTGAAGAAGGATGTGATCATAGTTATTACCATGATACTCTCGAAGTCTGGATCCACCAGTCTTCAGCCAAGTAAGCAACTGAGAAACTAATTTTCACAGGTCTTTTCTCTGCGTAATGCCTATTAAGTCAGGATCTGAACCATAAAAAAACCCACAGTTCCTCTTTGTGTAACCTTCTCTATTAACAAATGTGCTGAGCTATTGTCAAGAAACTCTTCAGAAAATACAAGCTTCTGTAAAACAATGACCATGCTTCACTGAAAGTGGGCAGCACTTAAGACGGATATATGTATTTCAGAACTAGGTAAGTATCTTAGTAGAAGAGGATATGTATGCAAGTCTTGCAAAAATGAGTCAAACATCTGAAACACTATAAATAGGCTGTATTATTTATATATACCATCCACTATATAATCAGAGCTTTCCATGGAAGAGATTAATTTTAGCTAAAAACACTTCAAATTTTCAGCTTGAAATCCTTGTCAATTAAAGAGCTGTCTGGACACATCCCAGTCAACTGGCTGTAAGTGGCCCTGCTTGAGCAGAGTGTTGCACCAGACCTCCAAGGGCTCCTTCCAACCTCAAATATTCTGTGAAATGAAAAGATTCTTAATTCTGGGTATTTATGGACAGCAGACATTCACACCAACACAGGGAGGGAATGATCATGAAAACATAAGCTCTGAAGGGACTCTGGAGTACTAAGATCCACAGACTGATCTAGGAACCTTTCCTCACCAAAGTAATACTATATTCATGGATTCATTTAAGGCTACATGACAGCAGAGAAAGGTGCCATGTTTATCAAAATGAAGCTGCAGTATCAGCCAAGATCCGAGTACTCACTCTGAATATTGTGAATTTGCAGGACTCAGCTTGAAACACCATGGAGAGGTAGCTGGCACTTGGCACTTACTTTCTGAAACTGAAGATCCTGTCAAGGGGCCCTGAGCTGGGTGTACAGAATCATGAGACTACTCTGAAGGTAGCCTTTGACATATTCTAGTCACTTAAGTTTCCAACTAGCACAAAAAAGTGGAAGGAAAAAATCGCTTCCTACAAATCTATAGATCTGAAAGACCACAGATGTGAATGTTGCCAGCTGTAACACGAATAAATGTAAGTCAAATAGATCCTCATTCAACAGCCATTAAATGATTATAAGACACTCATCTATCAATTCCCTTTTATTGCTTAAAGTTGTACTCAAGAAATGCACGAGACATACTGGTTTTCTGCTTTTCTGCACAATGAATGTGGGGTACAAGAAACTAATATCTGCAACTCATCCACAGCTCACTGAGGTATAATATTTTTAACGAGATTTCCTCTACCAGGAAGAAAAGATTCAGGTCTACATACACCTGAAATGCAGGAGGGGGAAAGGAGTGAATTCAGATCCTGGATCTATGAAATCAGCTTTCTTTCTCTATGAGGAGCCATTCTAAATTCCAGCACAAATCCTTTGTACTACAGAGAGATGAAAAACAGAGTATGCATTTCATATCATGTACCCATCTTTACAAAAATACACAGATATAGTCGACATCTTAAGGACTGAATTAAGAAGAAAATAAAATGCAGTATAACTTGCCTTTAGCAATCTCATACATGGTCTGTTTGGCTTCATTTTTATAATTTTCTTGCAATAGTACTACACTTCTTTTACTCGTCTCCTCAGGTTTATTAGTTTCTCCTTCCTTCACAAGTGACTTGGGCAAAAACCAAAAAGGTATTCCCACGAGAAGATTCAGTGTTGCACAAATCAAAATGCCCAGCCACCATGCTCCAACCCAGCGGGCATCAGTAGCAGTTATAGTTATGTCCTCTATAAAAAAAAAACCCAAACCAACAAGACAACAAAACCAAACAGAAACAAAACCAACCAAAACCTACCACATCTTATCTTAATTCAGATATATTCATTGCTGTCATTGTGTTTTCCTAGTTATCTTTGACATGTGATATATTAAAAGCATTTTAAAAATGCTTCAAATGAGGCTGATGAAAGAGGATTGTCTCTAGTCTTCTTTTCTAATGTTGCTAATTTTCTGGTACATTTCAGTGTTTCATATTAAATTAATTCTAGTCCTTTCTTATGTCAAAGCAGATGACACAATTGTTCGCCAAATAATTTATATGCAGATTCATTAATGTATGTGAGAATTCAGGCCTTTCATTAAATATTAAACACAAATTTTCCATTCTAAAAGAAGCACCAGCAAACTCACATAAAATTAAGACACCTCATATTAGTAATGAAATATCCTCTAGTACTGATAAATACACTATCATGCCTACTGATTTATATGTAAGATTTTATGTATTCATCCATTACCTGCATCTACTGATCCCAAATCAACAAATAGTTGTGCACAAAATGATGCCAACAAGAAACCAAGGAAGGGGCCGATTATAGTTGCTGTATGTAGACATCCTAAAGTATGAAAAGGACATAACATACTAAATTAGAACCTATTGTTTACTTGGAATTTATATATATATATATGTTTAGGACAGCTGTACTGAATAGACATTGGGGCCTAAACATGGCCGTATTTCAACATGTTCACCTCTAGTTCAATTACAAGTTCTACAGTATTATTTTGATGAGGCAGTAATGTCTGTTTTATGTCTTCCTTTATTGCACTGAAGGAAGTTATGATAACCCTATCTTTTGCTTTTGTTTATGTGTGTGTTTGTTTAGGGGAGGGGAGTTATCACAATATGGTAGATTTACCCAGGTAGAAAGGTGAATTCTCTGCTTTGGCAAAATCCTCCAAATATGAAATGCCTAAAGGCGTGATGGGAGTTTCACCCATTCCTCGTACTATGTTTCCAACCATCACAAATATCCATAGCAAGGACCCAGGCTCTTTTTCACATTCTGAGAATAAAATAAGCCAGAATTAATTTTTTAATTCTAACTATTAATTAAATTCTAGAGACAAAGACAAAGAGTTGATTAACAGCTTAAACTGTGGTGGGTAGGTCAGCCCTGTAAAACAGGGAAATAAGTAGTTGTGATACTTGAAAGGCTCCAGAACTGGAAGAAGCAGTGGTACTGCACAATAGTGTGCACAAATGTGTGCTGCAATAGAGTTTAAATCCCTTCCCTCTCTATGCCATACCTTGTCCAACCACCTGGCAGTTCAACCACTGCCTAACCTAGGCCCTTCCCTTTACTCATTTCCCTCACCAAAACTGCCACTTTCGTATCTCTGAGGAGAAGACAACATCAGTGATGAAGGGATGAAAAACCATGCCTGAGTAACCTGATCACCTTCTACAATAAAGTAATACTTTCTGTCGATGTGGGGAGGGCAGTGGGTGTTTTTACCTGGACTTCAACAAAGCAATTGCCACTGTTTCCCATAGCCTCCTCCTAGACGAACTGGAAAGACAGAGACTGAAGGGACAGTCTGAGATATGAGTGGGAAAATGGCTAGCAAGAGTGGGCTAGCAAGAATTGTATGGCCATCTCTCTGAAATTCAGAAGTCTTCTGCAATGACCCAGGTAATTGTAGCATAAAGCCCATACATTGTCATCTGATTATAAGAAAATTGTCTGAAATAAACCAGAAGAGTTCCTGATTTCACAGTGAGGTACCACCATTTGCTTACAAAAAAGCTGTGCCAGGGCAGATGTGGTGTTGTTCTACCCTTGCATGGAAAGAGACTTCTGAGCTTTCCACCTTCTGTTCCGTGATTCAAAGCGCAGTTGTGTTTTACTAATGTTCATAAGCCACCAGTAAAGCACATGGAGAGTAAATTTCTCTGTGTCTAAATAATTGGCTGTTTGCTGTTAACTTCAACAAGCACTCTGTACAACAGTCCTCACCACCTGGAAACCCCATCTTGGGCCCTTATCTCAAAGTTCTGTTCTAGCACTGCAGATTTTTGCCCTGCATATCAATGACCTCCATACCCAGAAATTTCATCCGTCCTGATGATATCTGCTTGGGTACTGAATTTCAGATTTCTGACATATTGAGAACAATGCAAATTCGAATCTGGCAAATAATATACAAACTCTAGCATAATTGGTGCATGTCACCAGATGTTACAGAAAGTTTTTCTATGTCCATCTGCAACTCAGAAGGTCCATGTTTCCCTGAGCAGGCATCCACTGGAACATAGCCTGCAATCTGCCTATCTGGGCACTGCTCTGAGGAAGTCTCTGTCTCACTGTGACCTTTATACAACTCCTTATCAAAATCAAGATCCGTAACAATATATCTGGCCAACCTACTGAATTTATCTGGGGATCTAGTTCTCATTTATTCGCATCTGCCCTTCTACATAACTCAGCAGAATAATGCTGTGCTGTAGCACAATCCTGTTTGTCCCACATCAGTACAGTCATATCAGGAAATATTATGACCTTTAATACTTTCTTTCTCTCTCTCTGATCTTGGTTTTCTTTATCCCATACAGTCTGCTTCAGATTCCACTGTTCTCCTTGTCCCACTTTGTCATGATGAGACTTCTCAGTGCCAAATTTTTAACATATAAAAAATGGCTGTGTTAGCAGCAACTGATGGCTTTCTAAATGAAAGCATTACTGTTTAGAGGTCAAGCTTGGATTTCCTCTATCAATGTCAGATTGATGGTCAAATATGGTCAAACTCAGACACAGATGTGGTCAAATTCAAACCACTTTTTGCATCACACAGGAGATGGACTCATATGTATGAAAATCAGTTTTGCTTGTCCATAAACTGGTAGAGAAACAATCACCTTACCCAAGCATAGTCATAGGCTTGAGGACCTACAGGTTCTAGTGTGTACATTGAATGGCTGTATAATTTAGAAGAAAATGCTTTACATGTCTACCTTAATTGTGCATTTATAAAATGAAAAAAACCAGTATCTAAACTCTTCAAATGAAACATTAATACTAAGTGTTATTAAGTATACACCTTTCTCAACTTTTCATTGTGAAGATGGAAAAATTAGTGCCTTACATGACATGCAGTCTTGGAAAGATTGGAAGCCACATCTGTTACTAAATGGAGACATAGAAAACTACAGTACAAGAACAGTATGCCTTGATGTCACTGTGTACATACAATATTACAGCAGTGTGATTTACTTTTAGCAGACACTGATGGAACACCATCACAAAATATAACAATTAACTGTGGGATTCATCTCACCTAACTTTTGCCATCCACCAATCATCTAAGTTTCCAACAGTCACTAGGTGCATCCAGGAGGTAACCTTACCCACCATAAAGTAAAGCACATGTATGTCATTACAGCAAGGGACACAGTCTTGAGGATCTTTGTAGTCTCCTTTGACCAACTATCAAGGGAACCTGAAGAGATAGTTCAGACTAAATGCTTCCCCTTCAGGTAGCCAAAGACTCGGGAGATTAATCTCATCCTCAGTGTGAGGATTCTGTGACTTTTGACTTCATATTAGTTACTTTATATGCATAGTGCTAGTGCACATACAGGTTTCAGTCTCCCAGATATGTTTCAGCCTAGTTTAAACTATTTCCTCTTTTCTCTAAAAGGAAGTGGGATTATTTTTTTTCTCTGTTTCTCACTCTTTTATTTCTTGTGCAGTACAATGAAAAAGCATCCTGATGCCTTTTACCCACTGTCCAAATACGCTTCTCATGTCCTTATGATATTATAGAATTTCAAGTCAAAAAGAGGAACATTTGTGAGAACAACCTGGTGTTACATTTCCCCAAAGTGGATGGACAGGGATGTTAACTGAGCTGTTCAGATACTGTGAAAACTACATGAAAAAAAAGCTACAGCTCTGGAGTCACAGACTAAAGAAACAAGGCAGCTAGAAAATTTCCTTGCCACTAGCTTTTATGCCTGCAAAAATCAGTGATCAAAAGTAGGACCCTGAAATAATTACTAATAAAAGTAAAATCCTATTTACATAAACACTATAAAAACTGAGGGAAAAGTATTAGTAGGTACAGGAAGAGTCATACCTGTTGATGGTTCTTCTGAAGGTAAAGAGAACAAGCTTTGATTAACAAGGCACAGAGGCATGACTGAAAAATTCTCCCGTGTTGAAATACTGCTTTCAATACGATACCTGTTTGAATCAAAGGAAAACATGTATAGGTTAAAAAGCAATACATCAGAACTACCTCATAAATCTGTACTTCAGTAATGAAGCTACCTATAAGAGTGCGTAGCTATAGGAAGAAGGAAACCAATGTCAAATTTAACTGAGCCTCTGTAACAAATCAGGTTAGGAACAAAGGAACTGTAGCAAGGCACCAACCCAATGTTTTATCCAGACTGTTATCTAGCCTCTAACATAATCTTGAATCAGATGCTTCAGGACAAGTTGATGAAACACCTTATCATCTTAACACCCTTATAACATCCTTATATAATCTTCTCTCCCACTCTTCTTACATTCTAGCCCAGTTTACACCCTAAGCAGATGGTGCCAGCAAGGCTGTCAGAGCAATACCACATTGGGCATAACAATGGGCATAACAAGATTAGAGGATATTCCTCTCCCAAAAGATATCTCACCAATTAGAATATAGACAAGACTAAACTATTATTTTGTTAAGACAAACAAAAATAGTGAAAAAGTGGTTAAAGGATCCTTATGGTCTGTAAAGGCCTTGCTGACACAGTGAACAGGTATGATCTGCCATCCAGGCTCCAGACCAAAGACATCTTTCAAAGTCACCTCATCCAAGCAGCTAAGAGTTAGCAGTGTACTGTGACAGCATCACAGGCCACTGTTTCTTCAAAGAGTCCACACAAGAGAGAGCATAACAAGCAAGACAAATGAAAGCAAGGCTAGGCAAGATGACCAGCTGAGGGGTGACTCTCCTCAGGAAGTGATGACTGACTTTTGAATCCATCTCAGAAATAGAACAAAACAATCTACTCTACAATTATCATACCATACCCATGCTCAGCAGTGTTTCTCTCAATAAGCAATACTATTTCAGTGGGAGAAGTTACGGATTAAGGCAAGTAAGGATCACAGAACCTGCTAAGCTAAAAAAAAAAGAAAAAAAAATAAGCTAAGCAAAATACTCACTTTCCAAATAGGAAATGAGGAAGTGATATCAAAAGACATCCAAATGACATAATTGTGCAGCCCAAAGCAATTATTCTGGGTCTGTGAAGCTTTGCTCCAAAGTAACTCACAAATGCTATCAGCAGCAAGTTGCCTACAAAAAGAATCTGGTTAATATTTACAAACCAAGGCGTCCTTTAGAAGGTATAAAGTGCAACACAGATTTGAGTACACCTTGTTAGCTCAACATCCTGTATTTCTCTTATCTTGTAAAAACTGTAACTGGACAGGCAACTGCATAAATAATGCAGTAATTCCTTCCTATCTGTGATCTTCTTTTTTGTGGACTAGATGATCTTTAAAGATCCCTTCCAACCCCATACATTATATGATTCTATGATTCTATGATCTTTTTTCTGAGGGAGTTACACCACATGGAAAGAACATGAGAATAAAAGGCAGAATGGAAAAGGGATCATGGTGAATGAGATTTTTGACTCCACCTATGTAGTGAAGAAATTTCCCATTACTTTACATAAAAACCAGGCCCAGAAGCTGTAGAATAACCATTTTAGGAAGTTTTTCTACTAAGATACTCTTATTTTGCAGTATGTGGGGAAAATACAGAAATATATATGGAAGTGTTTTTGTACTGAAAATAATAAACACAACATGACATGCAGAGAAAAAAGGGAATAATAAATTAACATTATTTTCAGTAATAGTTTGAAAGAAATAAAAATACAGAATTTTGTATCTAGTATAATTTAAAAATAAAAATGTGCTAAAAATCTTCATTCTCTTCTCCGCTTTCACTTCAGAATCAGTTGATTTTCGCTAGTCTTCATTTATTGCTATGTATCTAGGAAAAGCATCAAGCTTCATGTTATGAATCAGGCCCCATAAAAATAAAAATTCAGTAATCATACACCTGCTAATTTTGTGATTTTTTTTTCAGAACAACAAAATTATGTCTCTGAGTGATGAGCATCATGCTCTGAAAGAAGATGGCATCTTTTTTTCTGTACAACTGCTAGACAGACTGTCTTGAACCAGTGGCTTGAATGACACGTAAAGATGTACACTTACACAGTCCTAATAAGTTACTTATGACTGCCACATACACTGACTCCTAATAATTTCAAATATCAATATGATTGTTAACAATTATTTTACATCCTTGGAGATATGAATGCCACACCTTGTTATAGAAAAGTGCATATGAGAGGATAATTTATTTAAAAGAATAGGCCTTTTATATACCACTTCATTAATCTTGGCAATTTCATATCTCCTGAAGTCTCTTCACTATCAAAAGCAAGAATATATTCTGGGTATTCCTTCTCTATCATAATTCTGAGCTGCCCCATCAGACTGTTTTGCAAGCACTAGCATGGTGTTGCCAGCAGTTTCTTCTTCTTACACATGCAGATGCAGAAGACCAGGAAAAGGGGGAGGAGGAGCCTTGTCTCTCCTGTCCAATAGTGTATATGAGTCTGTGAGACCATTTCCTCAGCTGAACCAGGGATAATAAAGATTGTGACTTTAAGGGTATAAAACACGTCCTCTGAGGATCTCTATTCTGATGGGTTTGAAGTTAACAGGCCTTTTTTTTTTATTTTTTGGCAATGGCAAGCCATAAACTTGTCACTGGGCAATAAAACTCACTGATAGGCAAGGTAGGGGTCACTAGAAAAAGAACTGGAAATTGCCATTACAGCTGTATGGGTACGAAATCTCTTGAAATACTACTGTGTTTGAGTAAGGAGACAATCCACTCCAACAAACTTTGAGGTCATTGATTAAAAGAAATGCAAAATACTAAATATACAAACAGTTTATAAAATTATTCTGTTCTGTTCAGAAAGATTCAAAGCAAAGTCTATAGCATTGGTCACTACTGTCACATACAGTAATCGACAGATTGCTGTGGACATGAGAGTCACAAGTACATGCTCAGCCAACATATTATATTTTCAAAGAAGAAGAAATAATAAAATGAATTATTACCAATTTCAAAACCTCCATTAATGATCCCCACTAAAGAAGCCGGAATATTAAACTGTTTCTCTATCTGTGTGTACATGCTGTTCATGTAAGCACCAGACATTGTTTTACCAACGAATGCAAGTGACAGTGCCAGCAGAAATACCTAGGAAGGAAAGAGAAGAATGCATAAAGAAACCATAGTTATATGTTTAGGAATATTCTGTGGTTATTTTCCCCACCAGGTATGTTCTTCCATGTAAAACAAGTAAACAGTTCTGTTCCACTGGTACGTGTATAAATCCCATCATTTATCCTTGTCCACAGAGTTATTGCTTCACTAAACCAAAAATAAAGAACGATTTCGTTCTTCACTCGCTCCCATTGACCAAGACTGTCTAGAAACCCTAAGCCCCATTTTCCCAGCCAAAGCAGGTGCAGCACAGCCTCTCCCACCGTGTGTCTGCTGCAAGGTTGCCATCTGCAGGACTGCATAAGGTCTGCAGCCAGACCAGGGTGCAAAGAGCTTCACACCATTTCCTTGTCTGAATGACAAATTACTTGCAAAACAAAGATCATTTCCTTTGACCGAATTACTTGATTGAGTATCTGCTCTTCCATCCCAGCAGAGGTCATGAGCCCAGACCAAGTCATTTTAAACAGAAGAAGTAAATAGTGTGCCCTTTTTACAATAATCTAGTAGCAATTGACAGTAAACAAACAAACAAAAAATATTAATATATGCAGTAGGGTTCAAATCTTTTTAACTTTAAGGTACTTAATAAACAGTATTTACGAAATTAAATCAACAGTATTTTAAAATACACCTGCTTCAAATGCTAAAATGCATAAGTAATGTATTTGAGCTTTGAATTACTATTAAAACCAAATTATTTTACAACCTTTTATAGTGCTTCTTGACAACTTGAATAGTCTAGGGTATATCAACAGCCAGGTTTTACTGCCATGTCACAATCAGTAAAGCTCATTTCACAGGTTTAAGAAGGAATCGTAGATGTCGAACTAGGGGGATTACATAAATTCAGAGGTGGAGTTTCAAAGAATCAATTAACCATACCTCCAACACATCACAGAGTGCAAAGTTCAGGGCTGTAAAAAGCAACACATGATTGCTTACAAACTTGCCTGACCTGGGTTAAGGCATTAAGGATAAGGAAAGTAATGGGGCTTATTCATCCATTTAGTCTAGACTGTAACTTCTATCAAACCACTATAAGTGCAAGCGATTACAGTTGTGTGTTTGTACAAAATTACTAAAATATTTCTGTACCTTCAGCTTAGAAATGCAGCAGAATTTGTCCTCTGCACGTGGCTTCCCAGCTTCTTTCATGTTGATTTTTTAAATTGATCCCAATGTCTGTTTCTGAGTCTGTCCAATGATCCCATTACAGTGTTGAAAAAGACAAAAGAAAAAAAGAAACATTTTTGTCCCATGTCTGCAAAAAATCAGATTCTTTCTAAGATATTTGATACTTGAGTGTCTTCCTTAAATAACTGTAAACTAGATTCCAACAAAACTGGATTCCGAAGAAAGCTACAAGCCTATACACTTTATTCTAATCAAGAAAATTTGGCATGTGAATAACAATGTAACAGCTAGCTATTTCTCGTCAGATACTGAATGCTGTCAGCAGCATACAAGCAGTAAGCAAAGAATGGAGAAAATAGACTTTCCGAGGGCAAGTTAGCTTGTTTGTAATACAGCTTTTTCGTCCTCTTCACAAGCACTTTGCATTGACCACTGTAGGAGACAGGACTATGAAGATCTACGTGTTTGACTGACGTATACTTGTCTCCATGTTTTTTATTTACTATGCATGTCCTTGCTAGCCATGAAAAGGACATTTAGTTCTGCTCTGTATGCTCTGTTGAGCCCTCCTCTCTTCCACTGGCATCAATATAAATTTGTTAATTTTAATGGAAACTGTATTGGAGACCAATCTCTTGGCATTAAAATTAGAAGGAGAAAAAATTAAAACAAAACCACCAGACAAACTTAAGTTCTAAATAGAAACAAATCAGACTCTGTTCTACTTCCCCTCCTAAGATTTGCAGAAACATCCCTCTTTATTTTTCTGCCTACTTGTAGTCATCTCCATATCAACTTGATGGTTAGAGCTTCTGGTAGCACCTGCTTTCTTACACGCCTTACATATTTCCTAAAAATGTGTTCAAAGAAAGAGCAATATATTCCTGAGACTTGGAATATACTTACCTGTAAAAGCCTCTACACATCTGATGGTTAGCACAACAAGCCAAACAGGGAGAACACCAGCTTAAAGAAGATTTTTGTCTGAGGACTGCCACAAAGGCTTCATTAAATCAAGTTATTCAGTACAGTTTCTAGCTGCGTGATGGGTAAGCTGAATAAAACCAGGACAAGTCAGAGCCCTACCTTACAGTCAGGATGGATATAGGTTAATTTCCTCTTTGTCGTTTCAGAAACACTTTCCAAGTGCAATATTGCAGCACCTGCTCTTCTCTATGTTTTCTGCTTCATGAAGCCATGGCTGGAAAGCAGGCTGTCCTAGACAAGTCCACCAATAGGACAGAATTGCCTTTTACATTCTTCAACACAACATCCCTCCCCCAGCCAATCTCTTTAAACACTAATTTCTACAACAATGTTAATCCTCTCAGATGTGTTTCTTAACTAACTTGATTCCTAGCAAATTCATGGACATTAACTCCTTGCACAGCTACCTCCTCATTTTCAGTCTCTAAAACTGTAATGCATTACTATAGCATTCCTGGAAATACTTACTTTACAATTAACTGTAGGAGGTCACAGAACTAACTATGATATAGAAATAATTTGTGTTTCTGCTTTGCTTAAAGATGCTTACCATAAATTGTGTTCAATCACAGTACTAAACTGTGCTTCTACCACTTTGCACTTCGCAATTTGGCATAGAAGTTTATATCCCAAGTAATTGTTTATGCCTTATCTTAATACTGCTTTATTCAAGTTAGCCCACCTGTGATGCCAAAAGGTGAGCAACAGAACAAAGACTGCAGTCCCCTATGTCTGTCCTCTGCTGCTCCTAGGAGCTGGCAATGAGATTCTGTCCCTTACTACACCAATCCCTGCATTTCAGTAACATACACAGGGAACATCATCTGGCTAATTACAGGTTTTCTGTTCTAGTGCTAAATTAAACCAGCCAGCAACCTCTGCCAAGTTTTCTTGAAGCATCAGAAACTTCACATTGCCTCCCATGCAACTACAGATGACAAAATGGCAATGTTTGTCTTTACTTATTATTACTTTACCTCAAAGATAAATTATGGTAAAAAAACCCATTTCAATCCAATTTTTACTGGCAAGATTATTACGATCATTAGTTGAATAACAAAATAGACAAAATTATTCTTTCCAGCTATTTTCCTGAGGTGGCTTTCCCCAGCTTTAAAATATTTTTGTGCTCACTCTTGATCAAATGGAACTGAAGACAACACAGACTAACAGTGTAGATTATCAGAGACATGTAGGTGCATATCTCACTCAGCTCAGGTGCATTTACACTACACTTTAAATCCAGGTTAGAACTCAGACTACCATTTCTGTGCCTAAAGATGAGCCAGTATTGTTCCCACTCCCTTCTCCTATCTCCCTGCTCTCTGTTTACATTCCTGTTCCTTACCTTGCTTCCACTCTTGGGCTCTCTCAACTCTTCTGCAATCCTCTTTAACTCATTAAACAGGCAGAAATTTAATGCAAGAAAAAGATTGCTTTGCAGGTAGTGAGCTGATTTGGCCCACAGAAGCAAAAGAGCAGTAAAGTGGAGTCAAGAAGAGAAGAGAGGAGAAAGTGGAGGTGAAAGCAGAGTAGGAAAGGATGGACAGTGAAATCAGCCTATCTGAGTACTAGTAATGTGTTATGTCACCTCAAATATTTGTGGAACTACAGCCTCAAACCCTAACCTAAGCTTCCCAGGCCAGCCCTGAACACAGCTGGCCTCCTAGGATCAGCACAGCTGTAAGGAAAATATCTCCTTCAGTGGACCTCAATCAATATCTCCTTAGTCAACACCAAGAGGAGAGGTAGCTTATGCTACTAGGATATTCACATTGTGACTTAAGTTTCATAACAAACTACTTGAGGAAATTGTGCAGGTCAGGTGAGACTATGTATTTATGCAAAAGTCTGGTCTTGAGTTCTGATTGACCTACCAGTTATCATGTAAACATCTATACTTAAATCCTACTCATGTTTGTAATGGCTACTGAAATTTCAGGGAAAACATCAATAAAAATCTATCCTTACAGGATCTTGTTCCTTCCACTTCTGCACTGAGTTGGGAACACATTTATGCCAGGCTAAGAAGTTAGAGGTAACACCACAGCTGCCTTTTCCAGCCACCTCCACTGCTGGACTAAATTTCCACAGGCAACCAGAAAGACAGACGAGTAACGAGAAGACTTGTCTCTAGAAGACATCCACTGTACTTAGTGCACAGAGAACTAAAGCGCACGGTGTGGACCGCTTTAGTACAGGCTACAGCTACAAAGCAGATGTGTGAAGTACAGCATCTGATGTAACTTGAGCTGAACAAGGGTGGCTTAAAAACAAAGCAGATACGTGCTGTGCGGGTCAAAGCTGGCTTATTCAGCATAGCTTACAACAGTAGGCAGGCTAGCACTGAGAGGCATGAGTTTGGACCCATTTGTCCCACACAAACCCATAAATACATTTTATAGTTTTAAACCACATTTCACCTTACCTAGCCAATAAAGAGGAGAACAAAAGCATACAAATATCTGGATATAAATGTCTACAAAGCAATATTCTGCAAGTTGCCCTGCCTGAGTCTCAAGGGGACATCCTGTTTTAAGTGTAAAATGCATCTTCCATTTGGCTCAACTTAGTCCTTCTTTTGTTTACAAACAGGATTAAAAATCATATGAGGTAAAAAGCAGAGGGCAATTACAGTGTTAGAATTCTTAACTAGTTTCTTTTTCTAGTTGCAAAAAGCATTTTGAAATCTTGTTTTACTAGGCAAAGTTAAAACTGTTACTCACATGTAGTTACACTAGTGTTAGAATGAGACAAAGGAAAGTATTCTCATGGCAAAACAATTTAGTACTTACAGTTCCAAAAAGGTTTTCAGAAGAAATGACTGATATCGTATGCTTAAACTTTGACTTGTATTCTAATTTGTTGAAAATTAACCCAAGACTGCAGAATTGGTGTGTGTGCCAAATCATTTTGGCTGTGCATTTTAGAGTACTTGCTCAGATGTGAAAGACATAGGCTGAGTTCTTCATTAGGAAAAAAAAAATTAAAAATTAAGCCCATCTCCTTCCCTTCCTCCAGAAAAGGCCAAGAGCTACAACTGCATCAGATCGCTGAGGATGAAGAGCTGACACTTCTGATACTGAAGACATCCAGAGAGTGCTCACAAGCAAGAAAGGAAATTTAAGAGTGCACATAACTGCAGATTTACAGGCCAGGTGGTGTCCTAGTAAAGGGTGACACAAGGTCAGACTGGGAGAGGGGAATGAGTTCATGTTTCTCACATCCTGAGGTGGTGTTTAAGCCCCGAGTTAGTGGATGAAAAGCAGCACAGATATAATCATTAGCCTCTTCTTACTGTCTTGGAATGGTTTGGAAAAAAGTGTAGCCCGTCCCAGCTGATATAAAGCACTTGGAGGCTGTAGGGCAGAACTGGGTCTGAACCAAAAGTGGAGAAAACTACCTCAGGCCCTGTAGCACAGAGGCATAACTTCACTCTTCTCAGCATCCCCAGCTGCTGGTGAGGTCTTATTAATTCTAGAAGGAGGCAAAGATCCTAATAATTAGGCATTGCAACATTCACTAGGGGCACCCTTTCCTTTGGGACTTCTGTTGAATGATGACAGTTCACCATGCAAAAATGAAAGATAAAAAAAGCCACCCATAGTCACATAGCTGCTGTGGTTGTTCTACAAGCTGGGTGCTGTTAGTTACTGATTACTGGACATTGCAAAATCAGAGAGCAGTTTGACCAAGCATAAATAGTTCTAGCTAATGTGATAAGATGAAGGATGGAAGATCCTGGCCTGGTCAGTGCTGCACCAGAGCATGAGGTAAGGCATTTTTCCCTGTTATTTCTTAGAACATAAGTTCAGCATTGTAAATTTCTGACAGCATACTCTCAGTTCTCAAACGCCAGAACATCTCTCAAGTAAACGTATATTAACATGCTTCCAATACACTAAAAACTTAATCTTCCCTAGCAAACATGCATTTCATAAGAGCTATTGTGCTGCTTTCTGTTCTTGCTTCATGATGGTCTCCAGATCACTCCTGATGACTGTATGTACTGGGATTTTGCTCATCCAGTTTAACTAGAAATAGAAATTCTGTTTCCACCTTTGTGTTCCTTTAACTAAAATCTGAGGTAAAGTCTTATTTCCCACTGAGATACTTTGAAAATTTTCTTGCATTTTCTCTTTTCTCCACTTACTCATTGTCACTTTTTGGAAAAGCAAAAATTCCAGTCAAATAAACACCTTCTTATAGCAGGCACTTAACAAGATACTCTAAATACTTATCTCCATATCAGAAAAAAATAACCCAGGTGGCAGTTTAAGTGATTTCTAGTCTGTGCCTATTATCATATGATTTTCTAGCTCCACTTTAGAGAACTTTGCTTTTAAAATTTCCCCTAGAATTCATCATCAATAATGTGCATTTTAGAAACTGAAGACAAATAACTGCCCTCTTTCCTCTGAAAAAGAAAATATAATAAAGGAGAAGAAGAAAAAAAAATTTAAAATACAGAATATTTTTATAAAAGCTGAAGCACCTCTTCAGGATGATGGCTTTAATTACTACATGCATTGGCTTATCTCAACTGAATTTTGAGGTTTAAACACCTTTTTCCAAAGATTCACATTACCTATTACAAATTATTTACTCTTACACATAACACTCAGTTTTGGTTGATTCATATTAACATATTTGCAAAGTGCCTTAAAGTAGGAATCTACACACATTCACACAAATGAAAAGAATTTCACTTACTGATGTGCTTAAGTATGAACTGAGTTTATCTTTAAAAGCAAAATGAAGTAAAAGATGCTTCAAGGGCATGTTCCTTTGGACACATACGTGCACACACAAACACAGATGAACACACACACACACACACACACACTCTCTAACAAGAGTTTTCCCAAGGATTTTCTGCATTCAAACCTCTCTGGTGTTCTATTTTTCTGTAGCACCATGAGAAAGGAAGTCCTACTGGAATTTTATCAATCTTTGCTTCATGGAGAAAGTGTCTTAGAGACTTCTGCTTACAAACAAACAAAGGTTAGTATCCATACATTTGTCTCCACAGTCCTGGAGGAAGGAAAAAATGACTTTTACAGGGATTATGAAAGAAATAATTCCTATTAAAATAGTGGTTTCCCAGGAAAAAAGAATATTAAACTGAAAATATATTTCTTTTCCTGCCTGAGGATGCTGGAAAGCTTTTATAATTTTTCAGGCTTTTTGGAAGCTGAAGGATGTTGGGGAAACATTTTAAAAGTAAGTGTGTGGGTAGTTGTAGCCTACTTGTGTGGTCTGTGTGCATAAAAAGTGCCAGAAGAAATACACCCGTAAGGCCCATACCTGAACACTTTAGAGACCTCTATGAATTTTCAGTGTTTGGATGTGCTTAAGTGACACTGGGAAGCACCTACTGTGCAGATCTTGACGTTTATAACCTGTATTTGTTTTGGCACAGAGCCTTCAGCAGTGGCACTGAGGTACTGAATGAAGATAAGGAGTCACCCTCAGCCATTTCCAGTGATCAGGAACATGTACAAATTAAATACCTCTCAAAAAAGTAGGAATAGAGATATGAAATTAATGTATGTTCACAAATGCCTAGTTTATTATTCAGTAAATTTATGGAAAAGTCAGTGCATATGGAATTCAGTAGTTTTCTCTGTTGTGATTAATTCACGGATAGTATAGCATCTATCTATAGCATCTATCATATCTTAGCATATTGAATTCCCATCTTCTTCATGGGATTTCTTCTAAAGGCCATATTTGCATCAAGTTCACTGCTTCCTGCTTTATCAGCCCATCACTTGAGAAACTGAGACTACAAATATTATTGTCTGGATAGATTCTGTCTGAGGGGGTGCTCTAGTCACTTTAAGGCTCGAATATAAGGAAAATACCTTGAAAGAGTCTAGTATTTGTATAGAATCAGGTATGCCCTATTCTTAGCAAGTAGTTTTGCTGAAGGTCCTCATCTAGAGTCTCACAATAGGCATTAGAGAGAGTCAAGTATTTCTAGAGAGTAATTTATCCCACCTTAAGACAGCTGTCTAAAATAATTGGGAGGAAACAGTCTCTGAAGGTTCTTCTTTCTTCCCTTTTATTTGGAAGTCTAGAGAAGTAGCTTAGTCTAGATAACTAACTTTTAGACAGATAAAAATCAGGTCAGATGACACCCGCCCTGGTTATTTCTCCCTATGTCATTCCAGATGTACTCACCTTGGCCAAGGAACAGAAACCCTGTCAGCCAGCAGCTCCTAGCCTAAGGTCAGGACTTATTGGTTATACAAGATCACAAGAAATTCAAATGGATAAATGATGTTCTTATGGAAATCAGCAGAAATTCTCAGTAAAAAATGCAGACCTGATGTACAGATATTTGTCCTAGTCTAAATGTTACATGTAATGATGAGTTACCTACCAAAAATACAGAAGTCACTTCTGGCCTCAGTCTAACTACAATACATGATTTTGGAAACACTGAAGAGTAAATAGCTCTTTCCCAGCACTGCAGTTGTAAACAACCATGCACATAACTAGTTTAGGGAAAGCTGAAAATATGAGCTATGTCTCCACAGAACTGAGCACTACAGCAGTCATGGGTTGCACATCTCATAGGACATAGCATAGCAACACAGATAAGGATATCATGACATGAATTAGGTTCACTGTCATTTCCCTTATCAGTTCAGAGTTGGACCACAATCCAAGCAATGTTTAAAACCATTTTTTTCTCAGTTGTATCTCCTGAGATCTGCTTCCCTACTGCAGGCTTGTCAGGTGACACAAGGGAGCTTAAATTTTACTCCTCATTAGTGCTGATCAGGACAGTGGCGGTGCAGAGCTGTGATAGTTTAACAGCCATGCAGCTCCCAGTCAAATAGAGGCTAATGGAGAGAATTTCTAACAAGGACAACACAGAAATTTCTTCTCAGAGTTGTGCTCTGGTCTGAGTACACACTCCAAAAGCTTCATTTCTAAGTTAAACCTTTGAACAGACCAGCAAAACTGAGTCTGGAAACCTCACAAGACAGGCTCTTTCATAACATTCTTCTCTCTTTTCAGTTGCTCATAGAGGTCGCAACATCTGCACAAAGCAAAACACTCTTCTCAAGATATTCTGGGAACATACTCTTTCAGAACACAGGGAGGAAGTATGCAAAATAAAGAAAGATATAATAATTTAATCAATCCTCCTTTAATGAAAAATGTATTTGTTTTGGCAGTGGTTAAACTAGATGGAGGTAAATAGTAGGGAGTCACAGGGTCTCATTGTACTGGCCAGTGAGGAGACTAATAGGTAAGAGCTTGATCTACGCAAGCCAGGTAGGGAAGCACCCATCTGGATTTAACAAAGGAAGTGGAGTGATGTTTTTCCCTGTATATGCACACAGTATACAAGACCTTCTGCCCATTTTGAGCCTGGATTCAGATTTAGGTTGTCCAGTAACATTTCCTCAGCAGAGTGCATGTCAGCTTCAGACTAGACAAAGATACAGACCTGTCTTTCATCCTTAACTCTGCCATCGACTCTGTGCATCCTCCTTGACTCATCATTGTCTCAGTTTTTTCCCCTGTATCACCAGAACAATAAACAGACATTTATAGCAAGGATTCAGATCCATACATTGGAGGTAATAATGTCTATGTACAAAACATTAATTGTTGTCTGTTTTAATAACTATTTATTTATCTTGACTAGTGAGGCTGTCATAACAGTTTCTCTCTTAACAAATCAGTTTAGCACATTGATTTCCACTTGTATGGATTTCTGTGTTTTGCTTTTGTTTTAGCAAAACAGGTTCCTATCTTCCAGCTTTGTGGCAAACTATATGAAGACATAAAAGTTTTTATGCTTCATAAAGTTTGCTGCCAGACTGGAAAACATTCTGTTACACAAACTTCTGTTTTTAAATGTTAGAAAATATAAATGTTCCAATTGTCAAAACAGTGTTTCAGAGTAAAATATCTATGCAAAAAAAGAAAAGAAGTTTAAAACCTAATAATACACTTTTGGGCAGTACCTCCTTTTTTAAGTACAAAGGGATTTGTTGTGTGCTCAGGACGTCAGGTTTCCACTAACAAGGTATATTGTCTCATGAACATACTTTAAGAAAAGTTAGAGGAATAAATGTACTGTAGGTTGACTGGCAGTTCAAAGGCTTCAAAGCCTCTCTGGAGTCTTTTCCTCTAAAAAAATGTCATTAAAGATGATTCATCAATCAGTGGTTTATGTAACCTGATAGCATTTCACTCTCACTATACATCAAGTCCCCAGGTTTTTTGGTGTGTGATAATACACTTTGTGTGCAGAGATGCAATCAGGCTAGATACTGGTTACTAGAAGATGCTTAAAGGTGATACTCCTGGCCTTTCTAGATACACTTTACACAGAGACCTCTTCTAAGGTGAGAAATATCCAAGTGGAAGCTCCAGGAACATGGGTGAACTTTTGGGAGTCGGGCACATAGCTATGCATCTACCTGTGAGTATGGCTTTCAAGCTACAAACACCTCATTTGACAAACATCCTCTTTTGACACGGAAATTAAAGAACTGACTTCAAACAACAATGTACACTTAAGACTTTCTAATAAAAAATACCTTACATTTATGGTGACAATTAAAATCATTCTTTTAACAGTTTTTTATTCAACTGCTGCAGACTATTATGAGTACTATAAAAGGCAACAGGATGACATATGACTTAGAGCAGTGGGCTGTAATGATCCATAACACCATGGAGAAGATTATGACTGTTTATGATAACTGCTTGAAAATAATTTAAGAATGTGTTAACCCTTTGTTGACATGAAATTATACAAAATGTTATGTTGATGGGAAATTATATATGACACTGCCAACATTCTTCATTTTTTAACGCAATACTACTAAGTATGAACAGTGTTGCAATGGGATAGTTCTCTAAAATGAAACTAGCCATACACAGCCCATGGGAATGCATTGGGAAGGAGCGCAGGGCCTCTGTGAAGAGTAACAAAATCAAGCCCACAGTCACTAGAATCATAGTCACTAGCCAGAGGTCTACCCCTCCAGCTGGAAATGTGAAGAAACCCTGTAAATGAAGAAAAAAAAAGAAGAGGAGGAAAAATGACCACCAATCTGAACAATAGTTTATGCAATAGAAAAGACTCCGAAGACTCTGAAACCAAAAGCAGAGCTTAAAATACTCATTCTAAATAAACACTTACTACATACTCAACACCCACAGATTTTAAAGACACTTGTCCTGAAGTATGTGCTTCACTGCTGCTCTGCACAAGGTTCTTTACTGAATGGCTTTTCATCTTTGTCCCATTGAAACTGTAGCATTCATTGGCACAATGTGTTAATATGAAATTATTTTAACATGTTAATGACTGAAAGTTTCCAAAACCTCAGGTTTTTTTGTCTTGCAATAATACAGTGCCCTCAATTTTCCACTGGGTATTTGGCTCAATAACAGTTTATTGCAAGAAACATCACCTTTTGAATCACTTGTAGCTCCTAAAGTATTTGTAAGAGCTGACATTTAAATACTGACTTTCCCATACCATTAATGTTTTCTGTTATCAGGGATAAACTCAGCCAAAAGTGGAGTGGTAGCTAGATTGATTGAAACAGCAATATTTGGTGTAAAAGACACTACCATTACAGAGCAAAAATCCACTTATTTTTCCAAATACCTATGCTGAACTCCTAATGAACTTTTAATGTCTTCCTACAGCAAAGAGACAATTTCATGTACTGATTCATGCTCCCTATGCTTATGAAAATCTTTTCCCATCTCCAAGTAGAAAGAAAAGGTCAGGTCTTGCACTCACACATATAATATTCCAAGCATACAGTAAATGCAACCCTACTGCACTTCTCTTTGAAGAAGGGCTACTTTGTTTTGCAAGCACATGTGCTGACATACCATAAATAAATTAATTTATGTTTCATGGTATTTTCAACGTAAATCCTCCTACGTAAGCTAGTACATTGCACTTGCCCTTAGTGAAAAATTATTATAACATGACTGATTCTCTGTTCAGCACAACTCTTCTTTTCAAATAGTGGATAAAATGCTGCTATTAATAGCAGAACTGTCAAGACAGCATCATCTGAAAGACTCAGAGTGTTTCAAGACAAAGCGAGACTGTCATTCTCTTGCTACAGTTTGCAGAGGGAAAGAAAAAGACTGATTATTGAAAGTGAGATAGTTTAAAGGAAAACTTACTTAAAACTTATGCACTGAATCAGGTAGGAAGGGCTGACATGATTCTGTGTAGATTTATTTCGAAAACCAGCAGTTTCTCTTAATGGTGAATGGTTCTGTTTGCTCTGTACTTACTAGTGATTCACCTCCACTGAAATAAATCTGGGGAGCATGGAGGGTGGTTCATGGAGTCACTGCATCTTCTACAGAAGTCTGTGCTCTTTATAAGATGTTGGGGTGGGGAAGAGGGTGTGGAGAGTTCTGACAGTTACACTTAGTAAATAGGAAACAGCACTTCTGCACATAACTAATCCCTTAATCTCTTTTCACTTACAGGAACTTTCAGAGAGACCTTGTTCTGTGCATTCAGCAGCAATAGTCACTCTGGACTCTCTGGTAAGGAGAGATCCATGCACTGAGCCAGGATGCAAATTTGCAACACACTGCCTCTGCCAGGAGGTGCTCCAAGTAAGCACCATAGCCTTCCTCTTAGCAAAATTATTTGTTCTGCTCTGAAGTACACATATGAGTCCACATGTTATAAGACTCCATATAGTAGTGGTATGCATGTATTGCAGCAATATATTTAAAAGCTGAATACCTTTTTATAGATTCATTCTTATAGACAGTGACTTTAGAGAATTATCATAGCAGGAAGCAACGGTTGGCTTAAGTTACTAGAAAGAAATAATAGAAGCACTATTTCATATTACTTATTTACCATTAGCACTGTCTAGAGCTCTTCTAAGTGACATTGATAAATGAGAGTTCTGCTTTTGCTTATACTTCTGGAAGTAGGTTGCAGAAGAAACAGCAGAAAAAAAAAATCAACAATTTAAACCTTCCATTTCATTCAAAGGTAAATTGTTGGGTACAAGCCAGGAGAAGCCACACAATTAAAACTCTATAAACTGTAAGTAGGAATGGCATTCAGAACTATAACTCATCAATCACTGTGCTGTCAGTTCTGACTTTTCAGATCTAAACATAAGGTTTATTCTTCCTGCTTGGAATTCCCAGCTATAGGAACTGATTCAGCACAAACTCTGCTGAGTGCATTCTCAGAGAGATCATTAGCAATAGCCCTTTGAGGCTACATCATCGTTCTGTCAATGGTGTGAGCTGAGTAGCACAATGCATCATAAAAGCTGGATTTAAGATATTGCTTACTATCCAAATGACTTCTTTCCTTTTGCTAGTCAATTCCACGGATGGCCACCCTTCATTTCTGAATCACCTGTTTTTCCCACTGGGGGAGAAATTATTAACTTTGCTACTATTACCTCTTCTGCTCCTTCTTCCACATTTCTTCCACAGGTTTAACATCAGTTTTGGGATCAACAAGAAGAGCGCTTTGAGTGCTGAAATGGCCCACACCAAACAGAAGTAACAAAGAATGTTGTGCTAGCAAAAACATATTTGATAAAACAATATCTGAACAAAGCAGATATGCATAGCTGAAGTCCTAACAGTAGCAAATTACATCTCCACACACTGGAAAATACAAACATTGTAATACTCATCAACACAGTGCCAAGCAAAAAATACTGGGAAGAGAGAATTATAGTCAAAATTTTCAGACATTGGCATCCAAATGTAAAAATTTAGGGAAAAATCCAAGTTCTTAATCGCAGGTGTCTAGTGTAATTTTAGAATCCCTGTGATGTTCCACTTAGTCTGCAGTTGCTATGACAGTGTCCTATGAGTCAGGTTTTTGAATGTCAGTCCTGGATATCATAGGACATCTAAAACAATAGCAGAAAACTATGTTTAGGTACCTGATCTATTCCTCTAATTTCATATTTGGCCAATTGAACACAAGACACTTAGACTTTTTCAGAGGTGCTGACACTGTCGATGAAACCTTTTTTTATACTTTACTTGTGTATAGAAACTTGATTCAGACTTATTTGAAAGCAATTGAAGGCTAATAAAACTGTTATAAATATGAAACAATTTTGTCAGATCTCATGAAATGTGCTTAACTCATATAACAGCTACAAGCAGTGACACATGCACCATTCTGTTTCATTACTGGTAACATTTACACTGATGTATGTTAATGCTGCCAGTGCTATGATTTCTAGTTTATTAAAAAAAAATTGAAATAAGCTCATTTCAGATTAATGCCTAAAGCTTTTCCTCTTCTGTTCTGATACAACAGGAAAACTAAACCATAAGTTATTCATACACTTACAGTTCCTGGTAACTGAACGACAATCTAATTTACTGGAGACATTCACCTTACACAGCAGAACAGCATCTGATAAAGGGCATGCAACAGGTAACATGGCTTTTTGTCACACTCATAAATGGGAAAGAGACATCCATTACCAAAAGTCTTAATGTGTGTTATTAATGTTATTAAGTAAATGTGGAACCCAAAAACTGAAAAGCAGCCATTAAAAGTGGGAAATCGCTGTCCAGCAGGTGCCTAGAATAGCCTAAGATAAAGGTAAATATGAGAAAGAGAGACAACCTTAAATGTTAGGAACTGAGCACATAAGAGAGTTAAAGTATCCGTGATGGAATTCGCTTCAAATACATTTAGACATCTGTAGTACAAACAGCTATATCTGAGCAAGTCACCCAAGGCTGTTTTTCTAGTCAAAAAGGAGAAACAAGCACAAATCATTAGAAACAGGCACTAGAATGGGCTCTCTATTCATTTCACATTTGGGCAGATAAATCCCACACCCCAGAATATAAAAGCAGCAGACACTTGAGATGAGACTGGCACTCTGTTCCTCTGCTACTACTACATTGCAGTGCAGAGCATGTTCATCATCTTGCAAGTCAAGACATTTGTGTAGGTGGTTTCCAGAAGGAACCGGGGCATTGGTATACCATATCTTCTGGATTCTTTGTAAACCTCAGCTCTGGTGTCCCATAACCCTCATAGACACAATACTTTAGATAAATGTTTTCACATGGATTTAAACACCAGCATAAACGTAAAATTACCATGTAACTACTCAGGATAGAATCGTTCATGGCTTTCTTTACTGAGAATACTTTATTTCCTCCTTAGACTGATAACGTTTGTTATGAACAATAATCAAGGAATTTTTTCTAATATCAAGGTTAAGGAACTTTGTCAGTCATAAAAATAGTTTTCTAATTGCTTCATTGAACGGTACTAACTGCACAGTACTTGGTGTCAGGTTCTTGAAATTTGAATTAAGAATCTTTTATTGAATTAAGAATAATTAATAGTTTAATTAATTAATAGTTTAATAACTTAATTAATAGGTTATTGAATTAAGAATAGTCAGAGAGATTCCAAGATCTCCTATTCCATCCATTTTTGTCTGGAAAAACACTATTCCTGCTCAAGAGAACTTGTAACAGAAGTCACAATACCTTAATTTTGTTAGCATTACATCTGAATAGTAGCTGGATAGACACCTTGCTGACTCTGCCAAAATGCTATGTGGCTTAGAAGGCAGGCAATTGTCCTGGGACATCATAAATCCAGTTTCATTTCTACAATGTACTCAAGAATCAGCCTTTCTCTTCTTCCCTCAAAGCATTAGAGCATCCTCAAGATTGCTTGCAGGACACAGTTGGAATTAGGATTTTGGACCAATATTTCTTCGAAAAGCCTGTTTTACTTTTCTTATATCAACCTATAGTTTGATTCAAGCTTGACGTAACAACCGTTCACTTAGATGCCTTAAAATTTAACTGATTCTGAATAACCAGTCCAATCTTCTAACATCACAGATGCAAACTGCTTCTGATCTATCCACTGCTTTTCAGGCATTGAAACAACATGAGCTTACCTTTTCACAAAAGCTGTGCACACACATATCACTACTGCATGTCAGTGTGACCCAGATCTCTTCCCATCCAGGAAGAAGTGCACTAAGGCATTCATGTTAAATATTCAAGCTGTGAATATTAGCTGGTGTCAATTACCAGCCAGATTATTTCCATAATTGTTTTTTTAGCACAATTCTATCTCTGTAAAATGCCTTTATTTCACGGGAGTCAAATTTCTACAGTAAAAAACACCAGAATGTTGTTTCATTGTAGTCAAAGGCTCTTTGGAGAGAGAAACTTGTTTCAGATGTTTCACAAAACATATTGTAATGGGGAAGATAAAATGACACTCTACCTACTTCTCTCACATTGGGACTGTCCATCCAGGGGAAGATGACAGAAACCTGGGGGGAAAAATAAAGTATATGATTGTATCATTAAAAGCAGAGAGCAAAATATCCAGAAGCAACATCCCATTAATAAATGGGGGGAAGAAAAAACAAACAAACAAACAAAAACCCCAAAACAAAACTAAAAACAAAACCCCACAAATATATTGCCACTTGCTAGAATCTTACTGGCACGCTAGCTGTTGTATCAAGTTAAGAGGCTACTATCCCAGCTAAATATTCCTTCTGTATTCAACTCAAGTAGCACAGATGCCTAAAAAGAGCCAGCACTGGAACTTTAACCATTTCAGTGAAAAATCTGGTGTTACAGACAAAAAACAGCAAAAAAAGGAGGTTTCCAGTTAAGACACTGTACTTCAATGTACTCATTTAAGCAGTTATGAATTAATTCATGTTTTGTGGGGATATGGAAGATGCATGTGATAACTTCTTATCACAGAAAACTTTAAGCTTTTGTATCACCATCTTAAACTCCATAAATAATTTAAAGACCTATTTTCCAATGGCATTTGGGCACCTAAAGGCAATGAATGAGACAGGAAAAAAAATGCCTAATTCCCACTGAGATCAGGAAAAAATTGTTCTAATCTGTATCCTGGAAATCTGCATCCTTGGAAATCTGGAATGAGGTTATTTATTAAATCTGGATTTAGTCTATTAAAAGCTGTATATTTTACCCTGAAACATACTCTGTGCATACTAGACAAATAAATTTTTACAAACAGCCTTTATTCTGGCATTTCCTAGCTTTTTAATACTAATCTTTGCCTTCTTAAGGATAGTAATTAACACAATTCTTATGTGTGGCATAAAGAATCTACCAGTGTTAATAAAACACAAGATTTTACATTAATAATGACAGAATTTTCATTCATATTTTTACTTTACTGAAAAATGTACAATTTCTACCTCGTTACCCTGAATGATCATCCTATCTGTCAATTTAAGTAATTTTTACTCTTTTTTTATTCCTCATACAGCTTTTATCCCTTCAAGCATTTTTTCTGTTTTGATCATTACATACTTCTACAACAAACCTTCGTAACTTTAACTAAGCTATCTTTTCTAACCTATCTGTTTTATTACATTTCAGTTACTGGTGATCTGCTGTTTCATTTACTCTGGCTTTCTATATAACTTTTGTTACCTTATTTAGCCCTCTAGAACACCCACGGGGAATATTACCTCAGCATCTTATCAGAACTGTAAAATTGAGACTACAGTTTTGATGTGCAATATGTTACTACAGTATCTTCATGAGGGCATCCTGCATATACCAGGTTAATATTTACTGGTGTGCTAATGTGATAATAACCTATCTGCCTCTGCTCCTCAATGGGGTACTTTCTATCTATAGGGATGGGAATTAATGACAGTCGCTCTGTGCTGCCTGATGTCAGAGCTGAGAAAGGTGTGAAGGGTATATAAGAGCTGTATTACTTGTCAGCGAGGAAGGGGGGAAAGGGATACTCCAGAGCTAGATGCGACCGTGGAATTGTTGCATGCACCCTTCTTGCTAACACAGGAGTGCTTCTTCTGTTAGCTCCCGCATCACTGAAAGGTAAACAATTTCCCTTTTTTTCTTACTTAAGATGCAGTACAACAGATGTGCTTTCAGGAAAGCACACTGTTTTCAGTATTAATAAACAGCATTTGTCAGGAAAAGGCTAAGATAACTTCAAGGTAAATTGCACCTAGGACCAGAATTTGACACTGGGACATGTCAGGATATGCAAACCAGAGATAAGAGAAAGGATGGATACTACTAGATGGAAAACGAACATTTACTGCTGAGAGCTATCTGTCTAAAACTGTATTGTGACAGTAAAATTGTGACAGTAAATCCTTAAGGGGATCCTTTTAGTCTGTGAAAAAGACTAGCTGCTGTTGATTTAGGACAGAATGGGCACCAGTAATAGGATATGCTGAAGAGTACTTGGGTTTGCTTTCAGTTTTGAATCATTATTCTTTTCAGAAAGTTTGGAAGCAAAGATGTGCAACCTAAAGCTGTCAGTTTTCTTCATTGCACTTTCTGTCACTCTGAGCTGTTTGGAAGCTACACCTATTGAGAAGTGAGTAACAAACAGTTATAATTATTTCTTTTTAGGGGAAAAAGTGTTCAGATTATTGCATTAATTGCTTTTGCTTTCATATCTCAAATAATATGAGCAAAAATAGAGTTATGCAATTTCACAGGGTATTTTTATTGTTTTTTTAAGATTACTAACTGTGGCTGATGATCTATCTGATGGCACTTCCAGGAGACAAGGATGGCTATTGCCAGTAATGTCACGGAATACAGTCTCAGCACTTAGTGAGGAAATGCCAGAGCAACCAGCAGCAACTACAAAAAGGTATTGATTTTTTTCTAGTTCTGTTTTTTCTAGTCATATAAGTTAGGATTTAATTACGAAGTAAACTTTGTGGCAGTGGTATCCTGTTACTTGAGACTCTCTATGGCTGTTGTTTACTCTCAGAAAATAGCTTTAAATGCCATTGTTCTTGAAAATAGAGCCATTCTGTAAGCATAAATATCAAAGGATGCAGGGTAGAAAGTGAAATCCAGAGACAAAAGTTGCAGATCATTTAACCACTTTACAATTATAATGCTTTCACAAATGAAAAAGGCTATGAATACATTACCTTGAGAAAGAAAAAAAGCTTTATTTTGAAAGGGCTTTCTTATTTAATTTTGTCACATTTCCAAGCCTGAAGGGGAAAAAATATAAAAGAAAATATACCCTTCTTAATATCAGTAATGCTCTGCTAGAATGGAATTATTTTATAACATAAATATTTCCTGTAAGTAAGAATATTTCATTACAGAATTAAATATTAATTTCATCATGGGAAGAAGGAAAAGAAGCAATTTGCAATGACAAAATTTAACTATTCTGACATGCATTCACATTTATATAAATCTGTAAATCAAATTTCAGGTAACTTTTTATTTATAAAATAGTATTTCAAAAGGTATTTGCAATATGTCATAAAAGATTCTAATTGTTCATCAGGCTTTTGAATTTCTTTCTTTCAATGACAATGTTGTTAGAGATAGATTCAGTAAATACACGTGACTGTACAGTTGCCTGTTCCTTTCTCTATGAATTTATTTTTAAAATGTCATTATTATATGACAATTTGTTTGTCTTCCAAATTATTTTGATAATGGAGACTAGGTTCCCACTTTTTTACAGTTATTACTTTTTGAAAAAAAAATAACTGTAATACTCAAACACAAGGCATGACCTTTATTACTGTGGTATACCTCATCTGCTTTTCTGAGGCCTTGGTTTACAGTCTCTTACTGGGTGAACTCTCTCATTGAGGCACATATTCAATTAAAGGCTACAGATCAGAGAGCTAATATGTGTAATGGGTTCAGTCAGGCTAGACATCAGCTTCAAATCTAGTAGCTTTCTATAAGGACTGAAGTTTTAAACTTAGAGTGTCAGGGCCTGATTTTGTACCTTTAATGAAAAAGAGAATTCTGCCTCCACAAACAAATCAGGATTTCCACAAACAAATCAGGATTTCCACAAGAACCAGTTGCTCTTTGAACCTCATATATTAAGAGTTTGATTAAACTCTTTTTAAATCAATAGAAATACCCATGGAAACCTAAGAGAAGCTCTATCAAGACCTATCCAAGCATTTATTTTGAATAGAATTATTTAAATACTATATTTAAAATATTAATTGCTGAGAAATTGCTGCCTATCTGCTGATGAAGAACCAGTGTAATAGTGGAATTTCTGTCACAATTGGTATTCCATTTGGATTCTTAGATTAATACAAATAACTCAAAGAATAGATGACATTTTAGATAACAGATTTAGTCAATCAATGGGAAAATGTACTCATTCGTAATTGCTCAGAGTCTGAAACAGGGAAATTGTCACTCTTCACAGCAAAAAATTGCTGTGATCTGTTGTCTACCATGTGCCATATCGACACAAAGAAACCCAAGAAAATTAACGATAACTCAATAAGCAATCTCAGCAAGCAAGTATTTCTGTCTGAAGGAACCACATAGTGGTCTAAGAAACAAGTTCAAAAATTCAAGCTCTCTCAAGCTAACTACTGTATTGTGATTAAAAAATAAATAAATTAATCTCAAGCTACGTAAGTTCTACACAGAGTTCTGTAAATGGTCTGTTGGTTCAGACCATAAAATGTTCTTTTTAGCTATGGAGTGTTCCGCGAACACTCTTTAAAATCTCATCCAGCAAATTATTATCTTCTACCACAACAGCACTTTCAAGTTGCTAGTGTTTCAACAAAGATGTGGTTGCTTTTCAGTAGAGAAGAAATCTGTTTAGACAGAGCAAAATTTTAAGTGGTCCTAAAGTCAGCAGAAGTTGGCAACACCTGTCACCTCTCATGATACGTGGTGAGTCTCTGGGCTCAGTCCACTCGATGTGGGCTGGAAGACTACTGTTCACTTCAGGGAGAGCAGGACATGATCCTGTGGGAGCAAGAGAACTAAATAAATGTTAGTGATTGTCATTATGTTAGTAATCCTCATGATATCAGCAAGAGCTCCAAATAGATTTAGAAGTTCAGCTTAAAGCTAAACATTTAGTCATTGTTTCCACTTACTGTCTCAGCTATACTATCATTACAGGTTTTCTAGACGTCATAAACTGCTATGCAGAATATCAATAAAATGACATATGACTGTTAAGGTCTTTGCATTTAAATAAGCCCCATCATTAAAACTGATAATAGCATACAGCACAAGACTTTTTTTCAGGCACGAAGTAGGTGGTAGGAAGATTGTAATGTTCCTGTATTTGTGCACATATTAAAAGAACTCCCACATTAGCACAGCTCAAATGCCTATTAGAAGTGGCACGCTTGATTGCTCATCATTTGACTTAATCTTTGCTCTTTTTGCTTTACCTTAGTAGTCACCACCTGGAGAAACGGAAGTGCAACACTGCCACATGTGTGACACAACGCTTGGCTGACTTTTTAGTTCGTTCCAGCAACAACATTGGAGCAATTTATTCACCTACGAATGTGGGGTCCAATACATATGGGAAGAGGGACACAGTTGGGCGTTTAAGCAGAGAACCCAAAAACAGTGCATAGCTTTAGGGTGTTAAAATAACCACTGATACAGTTTTCATTAGGAGCTCAGTTTTTAATGTATCAATAACCTCTTGGTCACTTATTACTTGTACAGTCTTAACAGTGCCTTGTTTTCTGTGTGTACGTGTGTGTGGGTATGTGATTTATGTTCATCATTTCACTATGCATGTACAATGACATACATAGGTTATTGTTTCAACTCCATCAAGAACTCCAGAAATCTGCTTGTCAAATTCCTTTGTAGAAAAATAAATATATATACATCACAATAATAAATGGAAAAGTAATTGCAACAGGGTTTTTTATTATTATTATTAAAAGGATGAAAAAGATAACCATCACGAGTATGTTTTTATAGTCACAGTTTGATAAGAGCAAGAAATTATCTTAATTAAGACCAACAAAAATCAGAAAGTTAAAAGAAGCTAGGTCCTAATGAAAGTAAACCAGAAGAATCTTCTGGTTTTGAAACATCTACAGTGTCTTGTTTTGCACAGTTGAAGGAACAACTCCATGAGAAAAGATGGCTGCATTGTGCATATGATTATACCAGTTAACTGACTGGTCTCTTTCCACCTTAATGTGCATTAAGCAAGTAGAAGTGGTCTTGCAGCACAGATTTCCATACATACTGAGCATGGGATTTTAAGGGTTTACAGTTTTTACCTTAAGATGATATCAGTAAAATATAAGCATAATGAGCATGAGTGCTTTTAAAAATTAATAAAAGAAAACGCAGTTAAAAAGCTAGCAAAACCACCTGTCCTTTAGTATTCCTTTCCTTGAACAAGAATAACAAAGGAAAGTGACAAAACCAATGAACAGTTCAAGTATCAAAATGTATCATAGAAACAAGGTATATCTTCCCACTGGCATACTTACATTACTACTAAAATCTGAGTAAACTAGTTTAGAGATGGGTGGACCTTAATGAAAATTTAACAGTGTTATTTTCTCCTACCTCAGCCCAGTATCAGTGCAGGCTTAATAAACATGTTTTTCTTTAAATTGGTAAGCAAATTTTCATAGAGATGACATCCTATATCGCAGCAATGGTTATTTTGTCCATCATTTTCTCAGTGAAGAGTTCACTATTATCTGAAAAACTTTATCATCCAATTATGAAAAGCATTAGTTCAGCTTAGTGCTGGAGAAGCAAATGGATGTTTAATAATTGCCTTTGGTAGATTTGTTTTTGTTATAAAGTATGCCTCAAAATACAAACATTTTTGCTAAGTTTAATTTTAAAAGGCGTATTCCCTTCATTTCATAAAAGGGAATAAAAATTACTGCACAGAATTTCTGCTGTAAAAATGTTACTGATAACTCCCTTTGTTGAGAAAAGTTTCAACCATCATTAATGTTCTAATGGCTATTTATTCTGAATTTTACTGAGAAAACCATTCATATGATATTAAACTTGCCTAATATTTCTGCCAGCAGGAAATGCTTTCCAATCACGTTACTTCTGAGATGTATTATACACCCATTGTGTGCTTAATTTGTTTTTCAGCTGGAATATGTACTTTTCAGAAAAGAAATGAGAAAGTGACAGGATAGCTCTGGAGTGTCACTGTGACGCTGTTTGTACAGAGGAGTAACAAAGTGGAGCCTTCGCTGTGGGTGGTTGCTGATTTCTAAGATTATCTCAATCTGAAATATGTGCAATGATTTTACACATCAGTTTTTGCTATTTAAGCTACCATTTGACAAATCAAAAGAAAGCACAGACTGTCTATGCACAGGTTCATTGGAACTGTGTATATTATTTTCTACCTTATATACTCCTGAACTTGATGGATTTGATACCAACATCTATTTAACATGTTTGCCCTATTTGGCAAATACTGAAAATCAATACTCATCTTTCAGATCAGTAAAACAACAGGGAGGGATAACTGATATATCAATATTTCAGAGGGGGACCATCTCACCTGTCTTCAGCTGCTTTTTGTCTAATGCATTTTCAGTGCTCTCCTGGTATTTAGTAGAGAAAGACAGCTCCATCCAATTCATCCCAGTTTAGACATCTATTTTAGTATGGGATGAATCACACTCTTGAAGTGCCTCTATTTCTTCATTGATGATAGAGTGTCTAGACAATTAGCTGAAAATGGGCACTTAATTTCAAGACAACTAGAGTTAGGTGACAGGAATCCCACCTGCAGTTGGTATGATCTGTTCAACCTAAAAGAAAAAAAAAAGTTTGATACCAACAAAAACTCAGCAAAACACATCAGGCTCCAAATCATCAGAACAATAAACTTTCATATTCTGAAGTACATTAGTTAATTCATCAGTTGGAGCATCTTGAGGAACTGCCTACACAGAGACTTGTTTCCCTGTATATACACTTGAGAACACAACTCTGATACCATTTCTCCTGTTGTGTAGTCTGCTGCACTTAGACCAGCTGCACTTAGACCTCTGCACTTAGACCAGCTGCACTTAGACCTCTTAGAGAAGGATCTAGTCATGGAAAGGCTGTAAACAAGAGAATGAGCCAGGAAAAGAGTGGATTTAAAAAGAAAAAACAACAAAAGCAAAAAGAAGCATTTAAACATAAAACCATTAGTACCCCAAAGAGCATAACTTCAGACATTTCACAATATGAAGACTGCTAAGTGAAGCCTGATTAAATAACAAAAAATAAGTGCCTCTACACATTTTTAAAAATACAAATGTATATTCATCTGCATCTTTAGAGACACAAATATTTTTTGAGAATCAGGTCTTACATAGCTTTGATTCTTTTTCAGTTCATCTGGATGCCCTACATCTTTCAGAGAATATGCAAGAAAACAAAAAAGAGAAAAGAGGAAAATCAAGAATATAGATTATGTTATAAACACAGCTATATTCCATTTAAAAATAAAAATACTAAATCTCTGCTTTTTAATATCTTCTATTAAGTTGTCTTTAAAAGGAACAAAATGGGGACATAATATTGAATTTCACTAAATGAGAAGGGGAAAAAATAGCAGCCATCAAACAAGCAAAAGGAATGTTAAAACAAAAGAAGATACGAACATGAAAAATGTATTCAATGGAGTAGTGGGCCCTAGGGTCTAATATTTCTCAGGAACTATGACAGCTTCATGAAAGACAGAATTTCTATTTTTTCATGATTAATAGAGTCGAGGTAAGAAACTGATTTCACTTTTAAAAGCTTGGGCTAAAACTAGGAAAGCATATAATATTCATGCAACATAAAATGTACTTTTATTGAAATTTTTAATGAATAATTTTAATTTCTATTGAGAAAATATTAAAATATTTTTCAAATAAATAAGATTCTTGGTGAGAGATTTAAACACTAGGTTGGCAAAGCTTCCATTCACTTTCAACAGGACAACATTACTAGCAAGTCCGGATTTTACTGAATGGCTTTCTAAAACTATTTGAAAGTTAATACATTGATACTATGAATAAAATCCATTTCCCGTAATGCACCACTGAATATCTTCAGTATCTGCCATCTTTGCTTTCTAGAATTATGCTGGGTTTGAATCAATTAGCTCACTTACAAATATAGTTTGACAGGTATGGTAGAATCTTTTTGTTCAGAGTTACAAGGTTAAATAATTTTGTTGTCTAGCTTCATTACTATATAGAAAGGGGACTGCTCTACATTGCTTTTGCACTGCAACTAGCAAAAAGCTGTGATTAGGTATGACACATTTCAGAATATAAAAATAATGGTTGAAGTAACATTAAATATGATCTTCCTGCAGTATATGACAACTTCTGTTGTCTATTTTCACACTCAAAAAAAATCCTATACTGAAAAATAAAATTTTTGTTAAGCTGTGTCAGCTTCAATAGCCAGACTCAAACTCAGACCTGAAACCCACCACTTGAACTAAGCTTCAATTTAGGAACAAAGTCCCCCAGAATCTGGATTCTCTACCGATATTTTTTTCTGAAAATTTTAAACTATTTTAGTTTCCAGCTTCAATTGCCATGAAAACTACATACCATTAATTAGATCCAGTTAAGTGTTTCTCTAACTAAAACCTATCTTCATATCAAAATTAAAAAAAAAAAATTCTCAAGCTTGGAATCAGATAGGCTATCAAAAGTTGAAAATCATGACATCAGAAGTTTGCTAAAAAATGAGACATTGGTGACAAAACAATAGTTAAAACTGCTGTTCATTATGAAACAAATTTTCTCCTTGAATGCTAAAACACCTGAACAAAAAGAGCATATTCATATGCATTTTAATCCTAACAGTAGGGCTGATTTGAGTAATAATCATGCCATAAAGTCACTATTTCCTAGAAATGCTCTTATAAATACAAAATCAGCCTAATTATTCAAATTAAGAATCTTAGATATGCACCTGCTTTAATAACATTTTCCCCCTACATTAAAAGACTCTCTTTGATCCAGCATTAGAGCCAGTGAAACTGTTTCATATAGGCTATTTTACAATATCATTACTATAAGTGATTACTGCACAGCTAGCCTGAAATCTGCTGCAGAACAACTGGTGACACCAAGGGTGATAGAAGCTGATTGAATTGAATTTCTTTAGTCCTAAGTTTTGATTAGTGCATTATGTATGTGGTGGGTTGTGGTTTTGTTTTGTTTTGTTTTTCAAAAGGAATTAAAATACTGGGATATATTAAAATAGTTGGAGTTGTATTAAATAGATCATTACATGTGTGAATTAAAATGGTTGGAATAATTCTGGAATGGAAATACTACTCAATATGTTTAAAATATTATTAAAGCCAGACACTGCTTATTATTTACACTGTCAACAGAGGCGGCTCACTTTATTCAAACAGAATCAGTCCTTACTCAATAAGCAGTCCCTCTGGAAGGGGTCAAAGCGGGACTTTTTTCCACTAAGGGAATTCTGTAAAAATGTAATCAGCCAGATTGTCAGTCGCCACTGAAGAAGCTGAGCTAAATAACTCTCAGAATACTGGTCATTTTTAAACACATTCTTGGACGAGCTCATTGTTTGTGTTGCATATGGAACTAGCCACATAACAGAGGAATTTATTTTAATGATTTTTTTTTAATGGGTGAAGGGATAAGGGGGTCATAAAAACTGGAGGAGGAGACAAATAATGTCAAGGTGACAAAATACTTCAATACTTTTTCAGGATCAGTAAGCAAATGGTAGCCATTTTTTTATTTCTAAATTATCTGCAGGGCTACTATACAGGAAGGAGAGAGAAAAACTAAGATCCTGGGACAATATCTTCTTTCTTTCAGAGCAAATACAGATTTGAAGCAGACTGAGAGAGTGGGAGATGTTCAAGTGGATCTTAGGAGGAAAGACTGACTCACTGCTCCCAGCACCACTTCAGATTTCAGGATGACCACAGAGTGGCATTAGAAAGATCAGAAGTCACTACCTACACTAACAACAAAGAGCAAATTAGCAAGACCAGCACTTTCTGGCCCTGCTCTGGTTGGAGTGCCTTGAAAGATGCTGTTGGAGCAAGTGGCCGTCTCCTGTACTTCTTGGGAGCTGCTGACTTCTTAACCAATTTCAAAAATCAGGCTGACTCCCCAGCACTTGGTGCTTCAAGCATCTGCAGCACTTCCCTCCGTCTGTTTCTGTTAAACTGGCTTCAGACATTCTGCAAATTTGCAGGAGGGGGCATCGATACAGGAGGAGGTGTTAAATGTGCACAAAGGTGTTAGCAAAGCCTGTGGTCAGTGGAAGACACAGCCTGTCATCTATACTTGTCCTAGCTTCTCCTTCAGTTTTCTTAGGTCATCTCTGCATACCCTTCCTTTTTGAAGAAAACTTATTCAGTAAAGACTTTCTAAAAGCATTATTCTTAAATCCATATTTATCTGTTGATAACTCATGATTTTTTTTCAGAAATCCCTTTCCCAAATCAAAAAGCAAATGTTGTAGCTAATTTTTCCTTCATTTTTTTTTCCTAGTATATTACAGCAGGACTTTTCCAAGACCCTTTTCATGCACATCACTTGCTAACATGCACCTTACACAATGAGGACAAAGCCAAATCACATATAAGCATGTTTGGAAAACACCTAATAAAAGTGTCATTAGACACCAGACACCATTCACACCCAGTGAACGTGAACAGTGAAGAAACCTAGCATGGTGCTACAATTTTTTTCTGGAAGAGAAAGTTTGTGTTTCTCTCATCTCTCATTACTCATTCAGCATTTTCCCAGCTCAAATCCAGGCAAATGAAGCACAGCACTGACAGCATTGATACCAGTTCCGTAAGCATGAACACACTGAGTAAGCCTAATGTAGCATAAAGCTACCAGACCATGATCTCTGGAGTTGAATGATTGCAGAAGTGTACTTCATCCTAATATTCTTCCTCTTCATTCCACACCTTAGTACTGTCACCCTCAGTATTGCTATCAGCTGGATCAGCCTTAGTGTCTGAAAGGAAGCTACACACATAACAAGCCATTGCCCAGTTCAAGGGGATTCTGGGGGATAGTTAAGACAGTGGTTTTCCAGAACAGTATGCTGCAAAACTGATTCCATAAAATCAAGACAGAAATCTCTCTGTCCCTAGAAGGGTATATGTGCATTCAGGTCTCATTCCAGCAGACACAATAATTTTACCATTTTTTCCTTGTCCCTTGTGGGATGCTGAACTAAACACAGGGGCCCAGCTGTCATATGTTTGCACTTCCCTAAGTTCACCACTTTTTTGCCCTCCATCATCCTCAGCAAAGATACTGCCTCACAGATCATCATAACTAGGGTTCGTGCTACAGACCTTCCCAACAGTTTTCCCAGCAAGATCGCTCCCACCAGAAGTGGTGTTCCCCCTCTCCTTCCAGAGCACAACATAGGAGAACCTGGACTGCAAATGTTTTCTTCCGTCCTGTTGAAGGTCACAGGCTGAGACTCTAAGAATTGCTGCTTGGACTGGCAATCATATCACAGGCAAACCTCCTCCTTCTGTAGGCACTGATACTTCCCAGCCTGGTTTTTGTACCTTTTATTTTATTTTTTTTTCTTTTTTCTTATCTTGGGAAAGTTCGAAGATGAGAAGGAATGAAGGAAGGAAGGAAAAAAACCACCAAAAAAACCCAACAAAAATTACTAACCATTGCTGTGAATTGCTGCACAGGATAGCACAGCCAACACAACCAGCCAGAGGAAAAGATATCAGAATGTTTTTCACAGCTGCAGACAGCCACAGCTTCAAACAAACAATAGACTCTCAGTCGCAATGAGAGGCTCACTTGAATATACGACCCAAGCAGCTATTCAGAAACAGCATGGATTTATTCAATGACCATAAAAGGCAACATAGGACAAGAGAATAATTTTCCAATACCAAGGCAAAAACACCAAAACCTTGAAACAAAACAGTGGATACATCTTTGTTGCTGGAAAAAAAAAAATTGTCCAAAAGCCACAGAGACTTTCAGAGACCTGTATGATTCTTCAACCTTAACAAATCTGTACTTTCCTTCAAAAACTTCCCATCACATATTCAGGTATCTATTTCATAATACATTTAGCAAATTAGAGGGCACATCTCATTTGTGATGTGATTGTTCAGAAAAGTAACATTTATATTAAGATCACCATCAAGTCTGGCAGTACAAAACCTGTCTAGAATAACAAACACTAGTAAACTAGGAAATAACTTCTGAATCAACTTCAAAACCCCAAAACAGCAGGGTTTCAAATCTCTTACAGTACTAAAAAGATCAAAACTGAAATGTTAAGAAAGTTCTGCAGCAAGGCAGCAGCAAGCAGCCTTGGCATATAGACCATTTTCTTGACATTCTTTATATGTCTGTAGACATATAGAAGATCATAAGCTTAGGACAGGTGTTATACACAAGTTAGTTTCATCCTAGAGGTGAAAATCTCAGTTTCTTCATTTAATCATCAGATTAAGTAATGAGTTAGACTGAGGATTTAGCCTGCTGCTACTACATGTCTGTGGAAATTATCAAGACTGTGCATGTTTTAAGAAATTCTTTTCTGCACCTTATATTCAGAAACACAAGCAGACAACTCCAGTGAGATTAATCAATGGTCATAAATTTTGCTGCTCACGTATTACACTATGTTTATTTATATATCCTGAAAGGGACTGTAGATTGGGTATGTGTCTGATGCTAAGGTTATAAATTGCTCAGAGAAGAAATCTAAACATAACTGTGAACTTCATCCTCATCCAAACACATCCATCACATTCTAATAATTTGAAGTGTAGTTCTAATCAAAAGTGATCTGAACTATTTTTTAACCCAGATACCTGCATCCATTCCATATTCACTGACAAAAATAAGATTCTTGAGTTTATTGGGATATATTACTAGAGCATTAAAGAACTAGAGAACTAGCACAAATCTCTGTGACATAGCTTTTCCTGTGTTTTCCATATCCTATAGAATGTGTGTCCCCCCCCAAAGTTTGTATAATATCTTATAACTGAAATCAAAATATCTATCAAATGAACTGACATGGACTGTTAAATTTTTATTTCACATGCTGGGTGCCAGTCTGTGCCTCAGAGTCTTTCTCTGAAGCAAGCATTCTGCACATAACTCTTCCCTTAAACACTGCTTTCCATGAGATTTATCTCCACATCCTGAGTTTGTTGCAAAGTTTCCCTGCCTGACTGCTTCTATCCAGTGCTCTCATTCCTTTCTTTTCTTAGAAAAGACAAGCTAGGAAGAGGTTAGTCTCAGCAACATCCCTGCACATAGACAGGAGATCTTTTACCATATAGTTGTTGTCATAACTTGACACATCCTATTACCAAAGGTACTAAAAGGAATAGGAAGAGAAGGACTTCTATGAGGGTACAAGGAATAAACACAATTTATCTCTCAATCCTTTTTGGAGCAGTGTCATTCTGAACAGAAACATACAGGACAAAATTGAGAACAAGGAAGCACACCTTGTAGGTAGGACCCTGGACACTTGAGGTCAGACACTTGGGTAGGTCACTGCAGCAACTCTACTACCTCTGAGCTCCTCTTTTTTCCTCAGATGTTACAGAGTAAAGGAAGGTAGTTCTTAATCTACAGTAGGGCCAGTCAGGCTCCACTGCACGTATTGTCTCCAGATCTAAGTGTGACCAAAAAGGACATGGCTGTAAGTTGTAAAGCAATGAAGGGGGCAGAGAAGCTGAAAGGGGCAGCACAAATCCTATTGCAGTGCGGGGTTCCTAACAAATTACACCACAGCACAGAAGACAGACTCAGTGAGGGAGAGGAAGAGGCAGTGGCAAATCAATTTCAGCCTGGTCACAGGACCTTTTCTTCAGGTACAAGATTCACCTCTCTTACAAAGACCCCCTTCCCCATGTCCTTAGCACCCTTCACTTCCTGCCTCTTATCATGGCTATTGCTCAGCCTGCCCAGATCTACATGGTACCAAATCTTTCCAAACCTTTGGTTCTCCAGTACTGGCATGGCCTCTGCTCTCCTGTCCCTCCCAGCATTTTGGCTGATGACAGCTATCCTGATATGCTGTATCTCGGCACAAATATAGTACTTGAAAAATATAAATCAGTGCCACCTGGAATAGGATTCTGCTGCAATCAGTCACTACTGCCCAAGGAATCAAAAGAAAACAGAAGTGACGAAACTGTTTGGAACTTGAGTACACTTGAATACTTGAATACACAGCTGAAGCCATACACAAATCAAACTGTTATATCCCACAGGAAAACAAACAAACAAACAAACAAAACAACAAGTGCTAGCGAAGCACTAAATAGCATCCATTTCCACAAATGAGACTTAGTCATAATCAGACTGGGAATGATTGCTCTGAGTCTATAACAAGTATGTGAAAGTCACTTCTGATGGCAAGGCACAAGTGCCGCCATCACATCCCCCCTGCGAGAACTGATCCCTTTCTTCTTTCTACCTCTACATTATCAGCACACAGCAAGTTCCTCATTGGCAAGCCATGGAGTATTAATCACCATCCACACTCACCCTTGCTTCAGGCTGTACCTGAGAGATGAGCGAGAGCTGGCTGCAGCCCCGGACTGATTTCTGCCAGCCCCAGCACTGCCCAGAGAGTACTTCACTCCTCCCACACCCAAGTCCATGCTCTCCAGCAGAGCAGCAAAGTCCAAGTTCGTTTTTCAAGTTGCTCTTCTCTCTTTCAAAGAAAACTTACAGATAAAAACAGCTGTGAGCCCAGGAAGATAGCCAAGTTTGTTTGCCCTTGAAAGGAGGTGGTCACACGCAGTGAAAGATAAAATGAGCAGAGAACTCCTCAGGAAATATATTCACCCTTGTATCCTCTCTAGATATTAGTCAAAAACTCCACAAGTTGGACAGCAAGATACCAGTTTCACAATCTTGAGGTAAAACTTTATGCTTTTTAAACACAAATAAAGGAAACCCTGACATAAGGGCATACACCTTTCTGAGAAGGTAATACCTTATTTATGAGGTGAAGTTTCGTCTCACTAACATAATATGTAAAAGAGTCCAGTTCCTTTACTTAGTGCCAGAAATGCCCTTAGAATTAGTATAGTGGCAACTTCTGTAACCCACAGGGTCAGCAAAAAAGGCAAACATCTGTGCTTAAAATAAGTAAATTTCAGAGACAGCTGCTGAGATCATGCATTAATTAATACATACATACATGCATATATGTGTACATTTGGCCCAATTGCAATAACATCCATAGGTGACTCTTGCAAGTCAGCAGAAGGACATTTCCATAGAATTAAACCTTTGGAAAATGGATAAGACAAGGGCAAAATACTCAGAGAGCAGGAAAAACATTTTCTCCCTGAGGAGAAGTGAGGAAAATGTAGTCAGAGAAGCCTGGTTACTCACTTGCACTTGAAAATTGCAGGTGACAGCATTAGTATAGGCTAGAAAGGGAATGAAGGACAAGAACACCTTTACACTGTGAACCCTCTGACAAGAAAAAACTAGATGACAGAGAGTAAAGCATGCTTTAATTTACAGCATGCATGCAGTTCATCCACCCGGGTACAAGGATCCCCACTCTCCTTTGCCTCCTTCCTTCTGCCAGGAGAGCAGTCTGGAACTGTGCTCACTGCTTCCACAGGCACAGGCCACAGGACTGAGATTCACTCACTTGCTCTGAGTGATGAACCACTCCACACAGGGCCATCAGTTTCAGTAAATGGTTGACACATGTAATGCTCAGCACCTTTGTAATGAAAAAAGAAAAGACAATCTCAAGGAACCTGGACCTATGTTCTGGCTGTCAGCACCTCCTGAAGTCTGTGTTTTCACTACTACTACAATCAAGGCTGACAAGATTAAACAAATACAGGTATATGGAAGACACTTAGTGAATGTATACATACATACAAGCCTATCCCTTTCTTATATTACTGCCTGATTTGCACTGAACTTTTATTTTCTCCATTACCCACTATCTTGACAACCAACCAACTAACCCCACTCAGGCAATCAAGAAAGCTATGCTACCCATTAGGGAGCTGTTAAGATGGTTGTGAATGTGGAGAAGTACTTCTTTATTATCACTGTGGCTCTGTTCTTCGAAGAGATACTCTTCTAAGCCTTCCAATTTTGTTCAATTGAACTGATTCATTGAGTAAGGTTTTCCCACTGAACTAAGAATATGATTAATAACAGATTTACCACAGATTAACAAACTATCTCCCTAGATGAAATATAAGCAGCAAGAATCAACATAACTGATTAATAAGAGTCAAGCTGTGTTAAATACAGGACAAATAATACATCTGCAGATGTTCATATTTGACAGCTACAGGTTTCACATGAACGTGAACCAGCAAAATTAGTGAAAAGGCTGAGTTGGGGAAGAGCAGGTAGGAAATAATATTGCTACTGCTGTAAAGTACCTTTAGCCACTGAGTAATTCAATCATTGCAATGACACTTCTTTGTTTTGTAAAATACATTAAAAGTGGCAAAACACTAGCAAACCAAAAAAAAAAGCCTTGGAGAATGGAAAAGAACAGTGGAAAGGGCTGAAGAGTCCTGTAACTCAGTACTGTGGTGTGCATCACTTATGGGGGATGTGAGGAATGAAAATAACTGTTAACATTATTGATGTTCATAGCTTACATTAGACATTGGGGAAAAAGGCAAAGGAGAAAACAACACTAGGCAATGATACGTTAATAGAAGTTATATATGACTTTTCTCAAAAATAAAACAATCATGAAAAGTAGGTGAGCTAGACAAAGGAGAAATTTTAATGTGGGGGTAGGAAAGGAAAAAAAGAAAAAGAGCTGAAATTGAGAATTGTAATATAATTCTTCAGTGCACAGTCTGGAGAACAGAAAGACACTTCAGAGGCTGTTTATACCCTGAATACTCAGGGGAAATGTAAGTCAGAGCAGAAGAGACATTCAGAGGATATAGAAAGTCCTAATCAGACAGATCATGAGCAATTAACTAAGGTAAAGAAATACACTCATGTAGACCACGCTAAGCTCTGGAAACCAGTAAAAAATGGCACAAGTAGCACTCCAGCTGGACAGGGTTCCGAAATAATTTCTACCATGCCACAGAGTACATGTTCCTCTGCAAACATAAATAGCAATGATGGGAGCTAAAGAGCTCTCTGCTATCAAGAATATAGTTCTGGATATAATGGCTCTTGTATAGGGTAAAATAACAAAAGAAATCCATCATCATCATAAGTAAAGGCATAAATCTCCTCCACAGAAGTGCCCAAGGCAATTGGAAGGGAACATACCTGTTCCTTAAATTTAAAATGCTCACATCCCACATGTTGAGGTATATACTTCTGTAAAAAGAGATTTACATTATGAGAATGCCAACAGAGTTTTATCTTATGACTCAGGCCATTTGAGTGAAAATTTAGTCAATTATTCTTGACAGAAATAACTTCATACATTTTTTTTTTTTTTAGGGACTGATTTGGTTCAGATTTAACAAGTTACACTGACTTCTAGAGGAGACAGAATATTAAAACCATGCAGTTTCTTTTCTAGTTCATGATGGTATCTGTTAAAGTAATTGTCATAGGAGATTTATTCTCTTTTTCAAATTGAGGCATTTACAAATTGATAAAATCTTCAGAGTTTCCTCCCAACATCTAGAGCTTCAGTTCAGATTAAAAAAATAGCATCTGTTGTACTCCAAGATCTTTTGGAGGATTTAAGTTAGCTCAGCAAGTCCTTTAGGAGAAATTCTATCAATTTTAGTCACGTTTGTGTATCTGTAATTAATGCCATGAATTTTCATTAAAAGGCTATGGTTGCTATTTATTTGGGAATGACTTTACTTAAAAATAGAACCTTAACAGTAACATTCAAGAATATGAGGGAGTAAGCTGCTGTCACACATCTTCGTAGCACTGAAATGACACTTCCACAATAATGCTGTGCTCTTAGGATGCAGATGGAAGCAAAAAGTGGCCATTTTCATTGCAAATATAAGTAAATTGTAAAAGTTAATACCTAGTGATGTTGAGACATTGTAATACCATCGTCTTTTTACTACACTGAAAAATCACTATTTATTGATATTACTACAACTAGCTCTTCAAAAAAGCAAAGGCCTCCTTGAAAACACAACTAATTGCACCAGATGCATAAGTTGCGAATTAACTTTTGAGATAATACAAACCATGGCCAAGTAATAAACTTCCTTAAAGCTGATTATTTCAGTGCTTAATGCATCTTAGGCTTTCCAGTTGCATATGAACTTCACACATTCATAGTACATGTTGAACTTCTGTTCTATTCTGACTAAATGAAAAATGTTCTAAATCTCCCCATAAAACACAATAATGGACCATGGTCACTGTGACTGATAAAGTGAAATTTCTCCTGCCCCAAAATATAGACACTGAGGCTGTACTTTTAATTACTTGGCAGTAGTATTAACTACTCACATTTGAAGTGTCAGCGCTCAAAACAGCTTTATTGGGGCACTCAATGAAAAAGCAAGCAATGACAAAGCCTAATTGCTTCCTGCTAGAAGGACAAACTGAGCTGAAAAATTCTGGATACCACTGAAGTCAGAATTGAAATTCACAGGAGCTATGGATGCCTAACACCTCTCAAAAATGGGTCATATGTTAAAACTTGCGTATCACATTGGAAATAATTAAACCATCCTGTTTAAATCAGGACACAAGAACTAGTTTATCTTAAAAGTACACAGAAAAAAATTAAAAGAATCATTGAAATCAAAGCAATCACTAAGAGCTCTGCTGAACAGAGAGAAATTACCCACATACTCAAATCAATATGTACTTACATACTTTGCTGATGAAGTCTGTATTTCTCCCCTATCCATTCTGCATCCAGTTCTGTCTCAACTACAACCCTACTCTCACTCATGCTCCTTGTCCTTCCTCAACCCTAATGTTGCTCCACGTTCTGCACACTTACTGAATTCTGCATGATTGCATCTTTTCCTTTTTAGCGAGGTAAGAGATAAGGTGTGCAGAACAACCGCTAATTTTTATCTTCCACATCCTTTCTAGATTGAATCCTTTTGAGTGGGAGGTAGAAATAATGGCACAACCCTTCAGCATCATGTTGAAATCCTCTAGGCTCCTCTCTACTCCAGGAGAGAATTGTGGGGTGGTCTACAAATACTGAAAGGTTTCATTGGACCAGTCCAGAATTTATTAGTGGGCAGGAATTTCCTTCCTGCTCACAGGTTTGCTCCAACCTTGAACAAGCTTTTGTGTCACCTGGCAGAAAAGATAAGGCAAGAACTAGTCATCCCATCAAAAATCTCATGAAATGTTATTGAGACCGAAAATTACTATACCTGCCCTCTTCAGCAGATCCAGCTGCTGAATTTTGCCCCCGTTACAGATTTCTCTCTACATGATTGTTATCAGTATGAACTTCACAGGTATCTTTAAAAATTAGGGCTGAGGACCTTTTTTTTGTTCCACAAGAACAGAACATGAAGAAAAGTTAAAAGCAACAAAAAATAAAGGACATTTTTCATTGACCCTTCCTGCCAACCACAGTAACTTCTGCTTTAGTAGGTGTTCTCTTTTCTTTTTCTCCTGAAAGAGCTACATGATGCATCAGCACTCCCGCAAACTCTCTTTCTGACAGTCTAGTCTCACTTATAGCTAAAACCAC
>NW_010191222.1:114247-118876 GCF_000695765.1 Mesitornis unicolor
CTGCCTGAGATCTTGAGTATCCTTCATGCAGTCAAAGATGTTACAGGACAGTAAGGCATGAATTTTAATAACTGAATTTATTATACCGTTTGTTTGAGTAGCACCCCTTCATCAGAGATACACCTGCAATTGTAACCCTGAAGTCCATACAGGTAACAACAAATGATCATTTTATTTATATAATTTTTCCAATACTCTTCAGATATTCAGAACTAATATCAATATCTTTCATTTATTCATTTATCAGCAGTATTAGCATATAGCCATTGGCTATATGCTTTATTTTCTAAGACTATTTAAAACTTATTTCTCTGAAATGTATGCTGTGGGAAATCACATTTCTAAATTGCACTAGATTTAACATATTTGTATAATGTGATGTATCCTTTACAAAATGTGATTAATTCCTCCTCAGAAAATTGCATGTATTAGCAAGTGCCTTAGGGTGCCCAACAAAGTCAGCAGGAGTTATTTCTCTTGACTCAAAGCACACAACTCTATTATCATTCTCTACACTAAAAAGTTCACTGCTTGCCATGTCAACATAGCAAACGTCCAATGGGAAATACCGGAGTATATGAAGTAGCATATCTAATTGTAAAAATATCTTTAAGGAGAAATGTTTGTTTATGGATGAGAAAAGAAAAGACCAAGAGACAGTCTCCAGTTTCTCACTGCTTTAATTGTTGTAAATTTAAAAGGTACTGTACTTAAAGAATGTAAACACTGTCAGAACAAGGCTTCAACAGATGTGTTCTTTAGTGTCCATGCATTTCTTAAACCATATTAAAAAAAACAGAAAAATTACAGATTATTTTAAACAAGAAATCTGCTCCTTGACTTTAGTAAACTAAGACAGCTTGCAGCCAAAAGAACTGTGCTGATATACACTCCTGGCTCAGTCCTTATTTTTATAATCAGTAAATTCACAGGGATTCTGTATTTACTTAAGAATGTTTTCCAAAACTGTTAAAAACAAATGCAGGAAATGGCTGCAACTTTAAAGATGTTTTCCAAGTGTGGCTTTTCATAAGTAGTGTCCTTATTATTCATACTTACATAAGGCCACATTTTCTGATCCAAATAAGGTGATAGTTAAGGTCATGGTTATTCTGTCAAACAAGGTTTTGATTTTAAACCTCAACCAATGTATTTATAATTTTATGAATTCTGCCCAGAAGATAGGATCAGGCTGACCTTTTCAGAGAGATTATGTGACAAAGGAGTAACCAATTCTGATAGCTTCATGCTATTAGAAAAAAAATCGTGTTCCAAAAACTTGTGATCAAGTTGAGCCTCTGATGCACCAGCAGAGTTAAATGACTACATCTGTGTTAAAGTGAATCAGTAAAAGGGACTAAAGAAAAAACATTGCAGAAGAGTTTCTCCCTCTGCAAATGATTCATAAATCTAATCTTAGGAAAGAAAGGAAAAAAAGGAAAAAAAGAAAGAAAGGAAGAAAGGAAGAAAGGAAGAAAGGAAGAATCCATAAGACAAGAAGTATGCTTTTCTTTGAGTACCACTGTTAACTTTTTGATGTGTAGTTGTATACTGGCTATACCTGCCTAGAAAATGACATATTGCTTACTATGGTGATTATTACAAGCTGTATAATAAATTCATTTAACATGCACCAGTTTTTCCTCCACTTCAATACCATTCACAGATCAGTCTAAGCAGAGCGCACCTAAAATGCCAAACCTCTAAAACAGTCTTCCTACAAACAAACACCAAAGAAACACCTATCATTTTCCTTTATATCAGATTAGCCAGAGACTTAGGACAGGCAACATTCAGTCCTCATCATGTCAGAATTAAAATCACCATTCCTCTGCCATTATTCATTTCAGAATTAATAAGGCACTCCTGCTATAACCAGCGAGAGCAAGGGAAGCAGAATATGGCCATTAAGGTCTAACTTCTAATGAACTTCAGAGTTTAAAGAAGAACTTGCAAACTACTAGAAAGAAGACATATTTGACTTAGTCTCAGACAACTCTAGGGTACAAAATTCTAAAAATGCCTCATTTTATTTAATAAATGAAACATGTTATTTCTAAAGATTTTTATGATGCTGCTAAGTGTAATTTTCCTTTCCTTAGTCTTGTGCTGATGGAATTAGAATTTGACAGACTTACAAAAATATTTTTTAAAATAATAGCCTTAAAATGTTGTGGGGGTTTGTTATTTGTTTGTTTGTTTTTTCACTTTGTGTGTGAGAGCATAAAAGTAATTTGCAGCCCATCCAAAACCATGTAAGTAAAGCCACCCGGTATTTCCTATAACTGATACCTAAACCACTAGATTTTCTAGGCCCACTGTCCTGAGAAAGTAATAGTTGTATCAGAATTTACCTCTAGCTACAAAGCTCTCTTGATCAGTACGTCTACTGAGTAATCTCTGGGTCTGCATGTATAAAAAAAAAACAAACTAATTATACATCGTATTCAATTTATGTCCACATTTGGTTACTTCTGGGGTTATTCTATTCTCCTGAAAGAATGAGATTTGAGCTGCACATTATACTTGCAGAAGTCTCATATCCTATGTTAAAATATTTCTCCATTGCTCAATATTTACACTGTCATTGCTGTACAAAATCATGGTCAGAGGAGAAAGACCAACCTTCAGGTTGGGAGAACAAATACCATTGACAATTTGGATATGAAAATATAGTCCTATGTTTCTACTTTGGAGTATAACAGCTCTTTCCTCTTCCTAGCAACATCCATTCAGTCTGGTTTGAATTCTGCATCAGCCAGTGCTGCTTTTTCAGGTGCAAGCTTTGTATTTATCCAGAGACACATGTTGGCAAACAGATACGTTTGATAAAGACATGCAGAGCTATCAGACCATGCAAAACTTAATAATATTCCAGTAATAATTTTGTTTCATGGAGTTCAAGAGGTGACCCCATAAAGTAAACAAGAACGTGGCCTATAATGATCCTGTGAGAAAACTACAGTCACTACAGAGTATTTCTATAATAGAAATAGCCAGAAGCATCTGATAACAAATTCATGAAGTTACAGTAAGTTGAGATAGGCTTACCACTCACCACTTACCACTGTACAGATTAAAAGAAAGTCACACACAAAAATAACAGGATATTGTCTTTGTTCCATCCATTAGTCTGAATGATCAAGGATGACTATCCATTTCCAGAACTACAAATCATAGTATGACTTCTTGCCATGACATGTAAAGCATTTTGAGATCCTGAGATGAAAGTGGCCTCAACACACCATAGAAATAACTGTCACAGAACACTGTAAAAACCAGAAGAAATGGGTTAACAAAATTCATTTAAGGTAAGTATATAGTCATGATGCTATTGAATACCCTGGGTTAGACTGCAACCTCTTACTCTGGAAGTTTCTTAACCAGAGACTCTAAGACCCTGGAAGAATATTCCAGAGTAAAGTCACTCCATGTCCTCTCTAAATTGATCTATCATCAGAGACTAGATGACAGTCTGGAAGAGCTGTATGACTGACCTTATGCACACATGGAAGAAGTATACTGGATTTCATTTCTGTTGCACTGTATTATTTTAAACTTACACAAAAATTACAGTCAGAGTTCTATAAATATCCGTATATAGCATTACCTGGATATATCCCACTATGGCATACATTACAGATACCATGACAGCCCATGCTGTTCTATGTTGTAGTAAGAAACCATGTAATGTAAACTAAAGATTTTGGAGTTTCAAAGTACTGTATAGAAATCACGCACCAAATAAAATTCCTTATGGCAACACATCTGTGACAGCAAAGCAGGAAATAAATCTAATATATAATATGCACTACAGTTGTTGTTTATCATGAGCTCTTGGAGAAATGACAGAAATACAAAGCAGTTCACAAAAGAAGTTTCTGTGTCGGTTCTGATGGTTTCATTTATCAACAAACTAGTTTAGCTCAATGACAAGACTACATTAAGGGAACTATTAAGTTAAATGTGACCAAATGTTATTTGTTTTACCTATCAAAACTTATTACTGTCAGAACCACTGCCAACATTACAGGCTTGGAAAGACTCAAAGGCTGGTTGTTTTAAACTATTCTTTTAAAAACACAGTTAACACACAGCAAGGATAGAAGTTTTTTCACTTATGCTACCATGACAAGTCAGGAAAGAGAACAAAACTTCAAAAAGATTAAAGGCTACATCTTTATCACAGATGAAAATTACCCTGGGGAGAATGACATGTACATTACTAAATCATCAGTGAATATCTTCTATATGTGGATATGCTGAGCTGTCTGGCCACATAAATATAGGGCTATTACTAGGACCAGCTGGGGAGATACTGCTAGGATGGATAGCTAAAACTGGCCTGTAGACATAAAATGTTTGAAACACCTGGCTTAGGTGGCTTAATCCACGGAATTAATTTACATGCTATTTATCATTTCTTCCAGACCACAGAGAGTGAAAATCTAGGCCCACAGGCAGAGGGACAAGGGGGATATCTCCAAGTGCATCTAAACGACCCATTGCCTCCTGGGTTGATTTTGCATTGTAGATTAGTAGATTCTGCAGGGAGAAGGCAATTTGGAGGGTTTTGTCAGCAGTCCTTGCAGCAAACTACACCCAGCATTGCACCTGAGCTTGATCTCA
>NW_010191222.1:118907-124021 GCF_000695765.1 Mesitornis unicolor
CTTGCTGCCTAACTCCAGGAGGCAGCCCAGAAGCAAACTAACTTCTACACAATGAGGATGACCAGAGGACAAGGAGATGGGTAAGAGGTGTGAAGAACTGGAAATGAACAAAAACATGCAGATAAAAACATTTCTGTCACACACTAACAGGCCTTAATTCCCCTGATTGGCCTTACCTGGGACATCCCATTTGGCTCCACCTGGGAGCCCTACTGACGCTCTGGCTGGACTTTGGTGTACATGTACCTGTCTCTGGATGGGTCTTGGGGCTCCTCCTGAAATTATGTCTCCTGGTAGGATTCCCTGGATGGATGTGGCTCATCACATGCCATATGTAGGTCTGCTGATAAGCCCCTAGCCAGGACCTGACCTCCATGCTCTGCACCATGGGGCTGTGCAGGTGGGTGAGGGGTGCAGCCTGCGTGTGGGTCACCGCAACTCCGGTCTAGTCCCCATTCCCAGGGCAGCTCCACTCCCACAGCTCCCTTATGGGTTGCTCCAGTTGGTAGAGCTGAGTGCCTGTCCCTCAGGCTGCACAGCACCCACCCCAGAGCCCAAGGGCCATGGGCATGGCTCCCAGGGACCCCAGGCTCCTTGGTCAGCTCTCCTGTCACACATATCCTTCTGGAGCTCCTCAAGGAAGGCTCACTTCTCTCTCTGTGTCTGGCTTCTGGTACTTCGGCCTGGACCCATGGCTCTGATCCAGCATCTGTCCTGATGCCTCATTTCACCTCAGGCTGGGGCCATACTTTGCCATACTGTGCTGCAGGTGTGCCTATGCCCAGCCTAATCTCTGTTCTGCCTCCTGGACACACTGCAGACCTGTGCCATCATTCTGCCTCCTGCTGCTCCCCAGCAGGCTTCCTGGATGCGCACATTCTCTGCCCAGGGCTGCCCCGTGGGGCCTGCTGCTACCACCAGCCAGCCCAGTTGCTGGGGTGTGTGCTGGGGCAGCTCCCTGCCTGCTATGCCCCAAGTGTCCAGGCTCTCCCTGCCTCTGGCTAGGAAGGCTGTGAGGGTAAGACATTCTCCTCAGGCCCATGGCTCAGGATCCTAATTAGGATGAAATATGGGTTGAAATATCAAAGCTTCTTGCAGGACAAACTGTTTCAGACTCATCTGGCCCCTAATGGCTTTTGCAATGTGAGCTCAGCCCAAACCCAGGGTCAGACATAAGGGCAGTTCACCTAGGAAAGCATGAGCTGCAGTTGTTTCTTCTGTTAGTTTTGTGGAAAGCAACCCTGATTTCCACAAGGTGCATCTCTTAAACAGTATCTATAAATTTTGAAATGTTGGGAGGACAAAAATCCTTCTGTCGCTAATTTAGCTCAAGTATCTCCACAGCATGGGCTGCCACAGGGCCAAGTCTTGCCAAGCACCGTGTATCCTCTGTTGCCCCACAAGCAAGACTACTCTCCTCCCAAGGTCTCGATCAGTGCTTTGCTCCTGCTCTGCCAGCGAACTATTTCTAGCAGCTTTGAAAGTACTAGATTTTTTTTTAATACTTCAGAGAAAGTATTGTTCTGAGAACATTATTTCTATGTGTTCAGGACACCAGGAAACAACCAGACAAAGTGATGCTTGCCATCCAGACAATGCTAGAGAACAGGGGAGGGAGAGACAAATACACATACAAAAATAAATTTATGAGGAAAATAAATATTCTGTCCTGAAAGCAAATCACTTCCTGAAGTTGAATTGCAAGCCAGACAATTTGTTTAGATGGCTCTGTGCTTGACCTAGTCAGAGCCAGGCTTCTCCTCATTGATAGCACTTTGTCCAGGGGCAGTGCAGGTGAAAAAGGGAAGCGGGTGGCTGGTAAGGGAGCAGTGTCATGGCTCCCACTACTGTAAATTTCCCTGGCAGAACTAATCCAGGCTGGCACAAGCAGGCACAATTAATGGGAAGTGACATGACTGGGATCTGATAATGAGGTAACAGAATAGAACTGTCAGACTGCTTCCCGGGGCAGTGATAAATGATGTCATCTCTATTTCAGGATGTTTCAGGTGGAAAGCAAGCTTTAACCACGCAAATTACAGAAGGAGAATGAAAAGGTATTATACCCAAGAATAACAAAAAAAATAGGTTACCGTTATATTGCATATGTTTGGCCTTGCATTCTTCCTATATACTATCTCTTCATGCATACTGAAAATCTCTGTGCTCTTTTCCCTGGGTGGATCCTGTCTGAGCCCACAGGCCTTGCTCAGTATCTAGGTACATATCCATTCCAACTATTATTTTGCTCTCCACATGACTGATACATAATGGATGGGTTACAGGGTGGCTAAGAGTTACAAGACTCAGGTAGCCCTTAAAATGTTATTAATGGGATTCCCTGTTTCTGGGTTTTTCAAGTCTCTAGTACAAACTTTCCTGTCTGCTCTAGATTCCCAAGGCAAAGATAGCAATTTGTGTATCCATTTCATAGCTTAAGAGATCAGTCCAGACTATCAGCAAAGCCTCTAGACCTTCAGTTCATCCCTGCTCTGCCAAGCCAATAATGTTTCTCTTGTGTGACTGGCTGGGCAGCCAAATGCATGAATTGCTGGTGACCACTAAAAGGTATGTTTTAGGCCTCACAACTGAAAGGTAAATTACAGGTCTATAGCACTTCTGTGCTGTTAAAGAGTTACAATTACTCCCTGGGGAGAGGGTCCAAGCCAGCATAGACTAGACCAAGCACTGATGAGGGTACCTACATGTAGGCAGAAGCAGGTTCGTGCACATATTACAATTCTTGATCCTCATTATGCGATAACAAAAATTTTGAAATCTCAGCTTCCATTGTCAGAATTCTCACACTGTTCAAGAGCTTATGAATTCCCTCGAATCGACAACCCAGAACTGTGGGGGCAAACATTTAACCATTATGTCATACTGCAAGTACAGGAATGTGCAATAAGGGAGAAAGATGACAAATGATACAGCAGCAAGTCTAGCATATTTTCATGATACAGGTAGCAAACTTCCAGAATGTTTGATAGACTATAAGACACTATATTGACTTCCTTTAGCCTATTAGTCAATAGGTCAAATTATATTGTTCATATGTCTTTTCTCACATTTGTAAATTCTGAGTTTGCTTAGGTATTTGCTGTTGTCCAGTCAACGTTAAAGAAATACGGAGCTGCCAAGATTTCATTTGTAAAAGCTAGCACTTACATAAGCCAATGAAACAATAACCCAGTCACACATAGGGTGTTACATTAATATTTTATTTGGCAAATACAGCAATCCCAGAACAAAACATACTATTAACGAGGTAAAACATTCCCCATGCAGATTAGTGTCTCCTTCACACCAGGAGCTTAAAAGTAAGTATAGTGTTCCCTTGCAAGAAAAAGTGTTGCAAAATGGTACAACTCGAATGGTGTTTCTCCAGATTAGCTCCTTACATACAAGTGCCTTACAAATAAACAATTTATTAAAAGGACTTCATACTGCATGCATAGGAGTATACAGGACATAACTAATTTTCCCTCTCTCTGAACCCCAGGGTGTTACGGCTAATTGAAGCATTTTCTGACTGTGAATTAACTAAAGAGACCATCAGAATCACAGGTTCTCTCAGCCATCTCAAAGCTCATGAAAAGTGAGAGACTTCAGTTCCCACTCTCTCACCTCATGCCCCTCATTGCAGTGTCAACACTTTGCAGTCACTGTAATTTCCACTCCTCTCTTTGACACAAGGACTTGTGTCTGTAGCACAGCTGATGAATGCACCTCCAACTCACCTGCTAGGTCTAGTTTTGCTCCAAGCCAGGCAGAGTCAATGAAATAGTGCTGTAGCCAGAGGTCCTCCCAGATACAGAATTTAAGGTAGAGGAGTGCCTCTGTCATGTAAGTTAATAAGCAGCTATCCATCTATCCCTTGGCTGGCATCTGTCCCCATTCTGTATCTTGACTGAAGAATCCCAGCCGCAGGGTTTGCTTTCAGCCCTGCAAGTACTGCACAGAGGACAGCAAGCTGTCATCAGACACATGCCATATGAGCAGCTGTGCAAGGGGGCACCCCTGAAACCACTGCCAGTGACACTGGGCCTGCTCTTGGTAGGGCAAATTAGCCTATATGGGACTATTCATGAATGAAGCACTCTTTAGAGGCCCACATCTTTTCTGCTTTCACCTAACTAAGGAAAACATAAAGATTAATGTTCCAGTAAGAGGCATACCAAAACAAATCTCTCAGAGATCCCTGTGAGGGAGTAATAATGTTTACTCATACTCACAGAAATGAAAGCAGAACCCAGTCAACATGTTTTCACTGGCAAGTTCCTGAATGTTTTTTCTAATTGCTGTACTTTCAACTAATAAAAATATTATGACAACACAAAACGTTAATTTAGCTGGTATTTAATTATCCATTAATTTAGTTTCGAGTCCAATGTGTCAAACATATAATGCTTGGCACATAGACGTTAAAATCCTAGTAGCAATCATTTCAGAAATAAAAACACACTAATCTCTGGATATCTCATTACAGAAAGCATCAAAACTGGGTAAAACACATGCTGTGTTTGAATGTGTGAAAATAGAATGCATAAGCCTGTTATAAATGGATTTCCACACAGGTTAGTGATGTTGACCTGAAGACCACTGTACATGGAGGAGCTGGCAATCCACAGAGCAGTTACCCTGGCAGGGCAGGCGCAGGTGTGCACTGGGGTGCAGGTGCAGCCTGGCTGTCCTTCAGGCTATGCTGTGCTGCACACATCCCTTGCCCACAGGACAAATTTAGCCAGCTAATCTTGCCAAGGAGTCTGTCCTCAGCTCCCACTCAGCGCTGGCGATTACACCACCTGCATGGCCTTGCCTTTATCTGACATTGAAGCAGCGAGTTTTCATGTGAACATCTCTTTTGTTTGACAGTAGAAATGATTAATAGAAATGTTTTCTCCTACGAAAACCCTATAAAAGCCCAGAAAACCACAGCGTCGGGTAACCTTTCCACCGACAGGACCTGCACAGCCTGCTGCGCCCTGATGGGAGCCTCGACCGATGCCGAAGCGGGCTTCCCTCCCGCTGAAGGGACGTAAGATTATCCGCCCCCCCTCCTGCTTCACAGCCCAGCCCTGATAGCTGGCATTTGCTCGGCGCTTCACGCAGCC
>NW_010191223.1:0-405 GCF_000695765.1 Mesitornis unicolor
AAGCCCCAAGGGCGGGATGGGCCAAGGGGAGCCAAGGGGGAGGCTGGGAGCAACGCATGGGTCTCTGGCTCCCTGCTGCTCCCCAGCCCCGACTCCTGCTCAGTGCTAGAGTATCACCTTGACGTAGGGCCCGATCCAGCAGTCAGCCAGCTCCCGCAGCACCCGGTACCTGCGCTCAAACTCTGCCTCGCTGCAGTGGGTGAGAAGCCGCACGATCTCCGCCGTCAGGAAGGACGCCACCAGGGATTTCTCCAAGGACTCGTTCCAGGAGCTCTTCAGGAGCTCCAAGAGGCCATCGGCACCATCCTGCCCGTCCTGGTGGGCATCGCCTCCCTTCTGCCACTGCCTGCTCAGCAGCTCTGGCCGCAAGGTCTTCCTCTCCGAATTCAGGATGGCCAGGGCGGG
>NW_010191223.1:426-769 GCF_000695765.1 Mesitornis unicolor
GCTGAAGTAGCAAGTGCAGCTGCTCGGGCCCTTCAGGTCCACTGTGTGGGCATCCTCCAGGAGCTGGACCCTGAGCACGTCCTCCTCGGCGCCAATCAGCTGCACCGAGCTCTGAACCACCGCGAACTCGCTGAGGCACAGCCGGGCAGCGGGCTCCGTGCAGACGTCGCTCAGAGACTGCTTGATGCGTTCCTCAGTCCACCGGTTAACGTCCTCCTCGCTGGCACCCTCTGGGTTTTCGGTGGCCTCCGGTTTAGCTGCAGGAGATGGAAGGTCTGATGAGGACTGAGGGCTCGCAGGCTCACTCCAGAGAGTCTGGGGATTGCAGGAGCCGCAGGGAGCC
>NW_010191224.1:0-28645 GCF_000695765.1 Mesitornis unicolor
TGTGGGGCCGTGACGGGGAAACCTGGGGGTAGGGCCTGGAGGGTGGCGTCCCTGCTCGGGGCGGGGCCGGGAGGGGAGCTACTCTCCACAGGGGCCATGTGGGCCATTTCCAGCCCCAGCGCTTTCCTGGTGAGGTGCGAAGCTGACTCCCAAGGCACAGCCCTGCGCTCTCTGCTGTTAGCGTCTCACCTATGGGTAATGGTGGGGCGGCTGGCAGCAGGTTCCTCCCGCAGGACGCCTCTCCCACGGTGCCTGCGAGAGCTCGGCTGCACCCTTATTTTGGTCCAGTTGTGCTTCAAGCTTGTGCACCATTGATTTTTCAAGTCAAGTTTTTGCTGGTTTTAATGCAGCCCTAAGCACCATCTGAAATAATCCCGTGCGCTGGTGTACCCCTGCATGTGCAGAAAAAGTACCAAAAAGATCTGGTGACTTCCATCCAGAGAGAAATTCGGTTTGAAAGAGCCATTGCTGCTCCTTGCCAGGAATATGAAACAGGGAACTTGCATCACTGGAAGGGGTCAAGTAGACTTACATAATTCTTGAGGGATGTTTCTTCAAATCGGTCCCATAACGAAAGCTCATCACATAAAACATAAGCAGCCTCCCATGGTGCTTCATTGTCCTTATGCTTAGGGGGTTTTTTTGTAATAATGATACTAAATCAATTTTCCCTGAAATCTGGGCCAAGTTCTCATTGCTGTACCAAACAGGAAACAAGAAAAGAATTGATCAGCATCTTTTTAGTAGCAGTTTCACATAGACTGTAGAGTATTTACCATATCCCCCTCTTTAATCTTTTCTGTTGCACACCAAACAAGACCAGCTCACTCTTTGACAGCCATCGCTTCTAATCCTCTTGGTTTCGTTAATTTTGTCTAATCTCTTTCCAATTTTCCTGCATTTTTTACAGTGCGCCCTAAAGCTGAAACCACCTCGCATAGAGCAGTGGAGAGGAATTACCTCCTGTATCTTTAGTAAGAGCATGATATTTTTTTCCTTTCTCTACAGCAAACATTACACTGACTCCTACACAGTTTGTCATCCAGTAAAACATCCAGAGTCTTTTCCTCGCTGCAGTTATATATTTGACTCTCCATCTTAAGTGAGTTACCCTGAATTTCTTCCTATTTAGACGCAAAGGAGCCAGACACAAACATCAACATTTGCTTGCTGATATGCAGCTTAAACTCATTATTTTTGTTCCTGTGTTTGACCTATAAAGTGAAGTTTCGAGTCACAGGTATGAAACCAGCATTTTCTGTGCACCAGCCCCTTCCTTAATTTTCTCTAAATACCCTATCTTCTCCAGGTTTTTAAACAAGGTAATCAGAGAGAAAACTACATAGAGAATATGCCCATTACTAGATTCCTTGCAGGGACATATGACTTGGGTGGTGCCTTGTGACCCAGTGCCAGGAGTGTGTCCTCCAGCCAATAACCCAGCAGAGGTGACAGAGAATGTCAGCCCATGCGGGGTGTGATGCTGGGTTGAGCTGCACTCTCAGAGTAGTGACTTGAGAGAAGGAAGCAGGGATGACCTTATGTCCTCCCTCTACAATCCCAAGGCATAGAAATCTTCCAAAGAAAGCTTTCAGGTCACCAGGACATGGGCTGCTATTCTTGGACTGGCCCAGCCACGCTCTTGGTCATCATACTTTAACCCCAGACTCTTAGCAGTGAAACACTTGAAATGTTTGGCTGTAATGGGGCTGGGCATTCTCCAGACTGCTGACAGCACTGAAAACACTTACCACAATTATATAAATAACAGTAATTATAATGAGGGAGTCCTATAATTACAAAGGGATAGCTCCTGTAACAGTACTGCAGGCAACCACGGGCCGCCAGCACTTGGGACACGGCTCTGCTGTGTCTCCTCCCTCGGGGCATCCTGCAGTTGGCTGGCTGTAAATGGATCCTCTTCTCAGCAGTGTGACGGGCTCAAGGCTTTGATCGCATGGTTTATTTGTCAATAATATCTGATGCTCACCTAATTGTAGGAAAATTGAAAAGTGTAACACTTCAGCACGAGACACCACTGTCCCAAAGCCCTCTGGGCTGATTGATCTGTCTGGACTGTAATTTATAGGGGATTAATGTCTCTGGATCATAAAAAGCATGAATGAAGTGGAGCCAAAACTAATGAGTGTTTAGGTTTTGGACTTAACCTTGCTGGAAGAAGAGAGTGGCTCGGTTATTCTGCTATACTGCCATCGGGACCCCATGAGGCAGGACGACTGCAGAGGGGCAGGGCAAGGGTTTCCACCACAGCGCAGGGAGACTGAGGAAGGACTTGGAGAGGCAGCACTTGGCCCAGCAACGCTGAGCATGGAGGTAACACCTCATCTGGATGCCTGCATCTGCAACCCAGCCTTGTGGCCTCTTCACACTGTGGAATGTTCGCTGCAGTGGGATGTCCAGCTCTGTACCACCAGCTTGCTGTGTTCGTTGTGTCCCAGAGCAGGAGAATAGCCACCACATCGAGCTGTGACACCCACCAGATCCCTGCCACAGCCCTGTGCCATCAGGGTGTCACATCACACACTGGGAAGAGAGGTGCTGGGAAAGAACTGGAGTGTATAAGGCAGAGGGAAGGCACACTTTGAGTTCAGATTTACAACCAATTAAATAATGATTTTTTTGGATTTCAGGAATGAAAGACATGTAGTCAGTGATGTCTTTGTCACAGTAGATCTGCCCTAACCAGCTCCTCTTTACTTTCCCCCTTAAAGAGTAATCATATACCCCACCTTCCTGCCCTCCACAGCCTCACCGCAGAACATGTTGCATGAAACAAGCCGTACAGCACACAGGGAGCTCACCATCCTTCCAGATGAAGGATGCTACCTAACAGTAAAGATATTACTGTGATTATTTTTGCAATAGCATATTGCTCTGTGCATTCCGGACTCTGCGGAGCACATCCATGCCTGGTGTAACGCCATGTTAATTTGCTGTGGCAATCATTAATTGGGTAAGGAACAGCTGGTGCTTTGCTTTAAATGAAGCTGATTGGGTCAGTAAGTAACTGTTTGGTTAAGCGATCTACAGCAGGTACAGCCCTACCTCTCTCTGCACTCCAGAGGGGTTTCACTTCTTGTCCCAGTGACCCTTGGAGGAAGCAGCAAGATTTGGCCATGAAACATTAGGGAGCTGTAATCAGTGCAGTTCCTTTGGGCATTATTGCCTGAATTTTAATATTTTGAATAATAAAGGATGATTTTAAATTAAATTTGTGGGCTCACCATCTGTGTGTGTTTGGCCTTGTTTTCCTCTGCTTTGGCAGTCCCTTGACTTCATTCTTTCCAAGTTGCAGCAAAAATGAAGGGAAAAGAAAAGAGGGGAAAGCATCAGTGGAGGAACCCTTTGTTAGACCCTTTGTCCTGCAAGATCGTGGCAGCAGTAGCAGCCTTTATTGCAGGTGTGTTGCAGACAACCTTTGATAGCATACGAGCTTGTGAGAGGGAGACGGGGACTCCTGTACCCAGAAATGTTCCTGTGGTTCAGCTCAGCCTGTCCATCCCAACTCCTCCATGATGGCAGTGTGCTTCACACAGGGCACTGGCATCTCAGCTAAAGGAGCTTGGTGTGCAGTGGCCTGGGGGATCTGGGGACAGGGTGACTTCCTGCAGTTTGTGGACAAGAAGGCTTTTTCAGGACAAAGGAACAGTGCCACTCAGTCATGCAAGAGCAAAAGAAGAGAGTTCAAGACCATATAGTATGAATTATGTTCTCTGTATGGCAGGACAGTGCCCATTACCTGGTACTAAGGAGATGTGCAAGGCTGCACATACAGAGGGGATGACCAGACAGGCTTGTCTGCAGAAAAACCAGAACAGCCAGGCTATGGATTGACACTACAGGTTGAGCTGAATTTATCCCTTGTACTGCTGAAAAGGAGGGCTGCATCCCCATTCCTGTCTCTGCCAGCCGCGTGCTTCCTCCTCTCACCTTGTACCAGCCATGACGTTTGTTTGCTAGCATGGTGAACTGTTTTAATTCACTATATTGGCCAAAAAATTATAATCAGGAAATATAAACTAAACACACCTTTGAAGCCAAGTCAAACTGGCTTTTCTTGTGATCAGACAAATGACAGTTACTGTGAAGGCGGGTGGGAACTGCACTCCAGGGCGGGGGAAGGTAGGATGAGACTGGTCCCTCTCAGTGATAGGGAGCTGTAAATTCAGCAGATACCAGGTGAAAAACCCCTTGTCCTCACACTGTTAGGATCTCTTGACCCCCCTGGAGTTTGAGAGCCCTCCCGGCTTGCACAGCATCATTGCTGCCACTGGAGGCTCTGGATGGCCAAGGCAGAGAATGGGGAAACATCTCCAGAAGGCCAGATCATGGGAGTCTGGGATCCTCACAGGGATTTTGAGCAGGGCTAATCCTGAGCTCATTTCTCAGTTTCCCATCTTACCACTGGGGCTGCATGGTGCTGGTCCCCCTGCATTCACTTGGTCACCAGGAAACAGGAGTTGCTGAAACCCTGGTCCTAGTCCTCTCCATAGCCTCTTGTAGCTACTCTGTTTAAAATATGGACTAAAATAAATCAAGATGGCAGCAGTGTTCTTGAACAGGGGCTATAGCCATTGCCAGCAGCCTTCCTAGTTTCCCCCACAGCGTTGCCAGAGGCCCCAGTGTTGAGCATTGGGCTGCCCTGCGGGACTGTGCTCATACAGAAACACACATCCCAGCTCACAGCCTGCCGGGTCCTCCCAGCACAGATCTGGAAGCACTTCTTTACCCCCAAAAGCAGCTGCTTTGCTTGCTGAGTAGTGTCCACCTCCTCACACCCACTGGTTCTGGGATGCATCTTCTGATGTTTGCAGCAACTTCCATCAGCCCAACCTTGAGAAGGCAGCGATGACAAATTCATTGATCCTTTGGTGAACGCAAGAGCCCCAGAGGAGCATCACTGGGGGCTCAGCGTCACTGCCTGCAGGGTGGCTAAGGAGGAAGAAAGATTTCTTCTTATGAGGATGAAAAACAAACCCAAACCACCAAACCTGACCCGGCAGAACAACCCCAGCAAGTACCTTGGAGTCAGAAAAGCCTTTTAAAGCCTCATGAATATTTAGCTTGTCCTCATGTAAAATATATGACTTTGTGTAAGGATCAGGCAAAGGAGGTGCATGATTTTTTTCTGATTTATGGGCCCAGCAACGGATTATTCATAGCAGAGCAGCTGTGTGGAAAGATTCATCCACTGCAAAATGTGATTGTACATCAGGCAGTGTGAGGGAACAGAGCTATGACTAATGGCTACTTTACATATAAATGAGAAGGTTTGCGCTAGGAACTGTAAAAAAAATACAATCGTTCAGCTGACGGGCCCGGCCTCTTTATCGCAAGCACTGCACAGGGGCCGGGGAAAGACGGGAACAAGCCTGCCTGAAGGCGCTGCCTTCCCTCACATCCTCTAACACGCAATAAATAAGGCAACAGCAGTTGAGGCTTCCATGGGCCAAATTTGTTGCTGGTGTCAACCTGCAGCTGCTGCGGGGGAAGGTAGATGTGTCTCCTGGCTCGGGTGCTCCTGGAAGTCCCTCCTGGCCAGACCCTGCTTTGAGCATCACGCTCCAAGGCAGAGGGGCAGCGCAAGCTGGGGTGCTCCGTACAGCCCTGGCACAAGCCCTTTGCTTCCCCTCCCTGCTGCGATCACAGCCTCCCCCTCGCTCGCTTTCCTAGCCGAGACGGGTTGTCTAGACATTGCAGATGTGGACAGATGTTGGGGCTGTAATTTATAACAATGGCCTCCAGAAGGCAATTCCAATTTGTTTCGCTAAAGCTTTAAGTTACAGGCAGCAAGATCTCCTGTAAATACTCTTGACTTACATAGTAAGTACATAAGAGAGTTTGCTTGGCAAAAGCCCGCTTGCTGCAACGATTATAGCTTTCCCATTGCCTCAGAGGAAAATTACAATTCATAGGTCCAAAAGCGACTGCCCTCTGCCATGGACCCAACAAGTCCAAGGTGACCTGAGTTCCAGCTGCTAACACACACACAGTTTAGAGGTCGCTTCTCCAGCATCATTTACCCACTCAGGGGAGGAGGGTGGGATCCTGCCTCCACTGCCAACCTCCATACCCCATATGCTGCCTTCTTCATGGGGCACGTCCTTGCCATTCAGTGCCTGAAGAACAATTCAGAAAAGGGAATTTCCCCAGCCCTTTAAAGGTTCCCTAGAGTGAAATCTCTCCTGAAAGAAAAAAGACCCTCAGAGGAGAGGTTTTCCTCTAGGAAACCTTTTAAACCCAAAGGGAAAAGGAGCACACAGCCTCTGCCCAGGCTCCTACCAGCCTGGTTCAAAGCAGCCCGACATAGGCATCATAAGGCCTTCTCCCTCCATCAGACACCACCCAGTGTCCCAAACACACTTATCCTGTTGCTCTAACCCTCCTGTGAAAGATGATCATGATCCCAGCTTTGCAAACCTGGGGCAAATACCATCAGAAGTGAAGGACATAACAGCGGTGAGCCTGCAGCCACAGGAGAAGAGGGCACCAGGGAAGGGTGCAGTCATGAGCAACTGGTTTGAGCACTTCTGCTGTGCAAGTGGTACTTCTGACAAGGGACAGTACTTCTCCAGCACCATTTCATAGGACCTACAGTTCTTCTACTTGTCCTCAACCTAAACCTTGGGTTTTCTTGCAGGGCCTGAGGGAAGAAATTAGAACCTCTTAGCAATTATTTGTTCCTGCAATTGTATTTGTGCAGGTTGTTCCTCTACTGAGCAGCACAGGCTTTCTCACTGCTTCTGAAGGACACAGGGCACTAAGGTGCTCTGCAGTGACTCTACTGGTGTGGAGGTGCATGTGTACCTAGGGAGGCATATGCTGAACAGGTAGCCACTCCAGTAACCCCTGATAAATTACAAAACCTGGAACTAACACACAGCAGCCAGACTGGAAAGAGGAAGGCTAAAAGATACATATATAGATAAACAAAAAAGCATACAGTCCATTATACACAAAGTAGGACAAGGTTGAGAAGAGTTGTGTATTGGAAATTCCCAGTTTTCATCTCCAAGGTGAAAGCCAGAGCACAGCCAGCCACTCTGGCTGTTTCACCCATGAAGTGAGGTTGTGGAGAAACAAGACTTTGCAGAGTCTAAGAGCCACAAAGTATTTCAATTAAAGAACATTACTGGGATATTTGGTTTGGATTAGAGATGTGCTCCCTCTGGATTTGCAGCTGCAAGTCTGCAGCCATGTGCCACCCTGGGAGAGTCTGAAAGAGAAGTCTCCTGATGTCCCAGAGGGGTGGGAGCAGAGACCAAACCAGTACAACTGTGCTTTGTAAAATTTCTGACACTTTTTCCCCCCAGAGTTTGCAATTAAAGCAATGGGAAAAGGCAGTTTTCAGGTTTTCAGCCAAATTAAAAAGTCTTCCTTTCCCCAGCCCCCAAAAGTTTAATCTCAGATTTAATGAAACATTTAATTTGAAGTAATACATCTTAATTTGGGGGGAAGCAATTTTTTTAATTAAAGTAAATAAAGTAATAAATTATTTATTGTTCCTTAATTTGGAATTTTCCAGCAGAGCAATCAGCTGAATTCAAGGTGAAATAAATATCTGAGTCCCCATTTAGCTCCATCAGCAAAGACAGTATTTGATCTCTCTTTCAACTCAGTGTGGAACAGGACAGGGTCTAGCAGGAGAGGCTTTTCTAAAAGGGGTTCAGGCTTTTGGCACTCAACTCTTTTTCCAACCAAAGGCACGTTTCGATATTTCTATGCATGCCTGCCATTATCAGTGCTGTGGAGGCACAAAGGTGCTGCAGCTCATTCTGCAGGCCACGTCCAGCCCAACCCAAGGCAGGGGAATGGTTGTATCCATGGGAATCTGACTTGGAGACTTTTCTGTGCTGTGAAAGATGGTGTGGGGATTGGGATCCAAAAGCAGAAAAAGCAGAAAGCTTTTTCAGGGAATGCTTTATTTGAGAAAGCTTTATTTGGGGAAAGCAGGCCTTTCAAGTTTAGGTTACTCTTCTAAAATATGCAGATTACATACCTGATGCCTACACCCCATCCAGCTGCTCTTGAGCCTCAGTCTGGAGCTGTGCTGTCCCTGCCCAGGGAGAAAACTGAGCAGACTTTCATAGGAGGGCACTGGATCAGCACAGGATGGACAGGACTACATCTCACTTGCACACAAAGCTCTGTGCCCTGAACCAGCTTCCAGAGTAAAATGCAGACCCAAATATTGCCTTTTCCCTGTCTCTTCAGAGCTGCATCCCTACTGACCCAGCATTTCCAGAGCACACATGGGATCCTAGCTATTGATGAAGGAGGAGGCCAAGGTTGGGGTGCACGGATGACCCCGAGGAAGCAAACTAACCAGAGCCTGCAGCTTCCCCATCAGACAAGGGAATGGGGTGGCCTTGGGACCAGCCGGCCCCACAGTCACAGAGCCTGGGGACAGCACTGCTGCTTCCAGGAGGCTGGACCGGACTGCTCCCTCCCCTGCTTGCTCAAGCACTGCCAATTAAACCCGGTGGAATTCAGTCTCTTACTCTTAATAAACTTCCTTGTTTCCTTGCCAACTCCCCTCCGGACACCAAGACGCTATTACTCCAAACACAACAGGAAAGGGCTATTTTTTTCTGCAAACTTTCTGACTGAAGAGACAAGCATGATCCCCCCTAGCAGGATCTGAGCCATTAGGATCCATGAAAATTAACTGCAAATAAGCATTTGGGGAGGGGAGGGGGGGAACGGGGCTGCCAAGCCACAACAGAAGAGATGCACACACATCCGTGGGCTTCCCTAGACAGGCATGGTTGCTGACCAGTGTGTGTCTGTGCATGGAACCCAACAGAGAAATTGGGAACTTGTCCTCCTCTGTGAGCACTTGGGTCTCCAGGGATGCTGCCGCTCATCTCCACACACCTACAGATTTGTAGAGATGAGATTTCTTCTCATGCATCCCAGGCATGCAGTGCTGGGGGTGCGGAAGATCCAACAGCTCCTTCCCTATTGCGGGCACCACTCAGTATAGCATTCCCACACAAGGGAGCTATACAGACAGCCCCCCTCCTCCAGCCTGGCTGCCTCCATCCTGGAGTCCTCATCCCCTCACACTGCATCTCCATCACAGACCCAGAAGATTAATGCAGCCATCTCCCCTTTCTGAAAGCTCTGGTCGCCGCTTTGCAAGGCAGGAGCCTCCTTCTCCGTTCTTCTCTCCCTGACAGATGCCTCAGAGCCCGGGGCCGCAGTTAAGGTGACAAGATTCAGCAGTTCTTTATGAACATTTCATTCCCGCTCGCTACACGTCACACTGCATCTCCATCACAGACCCAGAAGATTAATGCAGCCATCTCCCCTTTCTGAAAGCTCTGGTCGCCGCTTTGCAAGGCAGGAGCCTCCTTCTCCGTTCTTCTCTCCCTGACAGATGCCTCAGAGCCCGGGGCCGCAGTTAAGGTGACAAGATTCAGCAGTTCTTTATGAACATTTCATTCCCGCTCGCTACACGAAAGGAAGCACGATATGTCACTGTGGCGCCGGCCCATTGGATGGAGAGGCTAATCCTGCCGTGAATTTCATTACTGCTTTTATGCCATCGGAATTAGCTCGGTGACAGTGAGCTTGATTGTCTTTCACTAGGGGTTTGTCAGGGCACAGGAAGGCTTCCTCCTTGATGGGAGCACTATGGAGTGACCCCGCTCTGTGGCCACACATCATGCCTTTGCCAAGACAGGGAGGGAGCGGTGTCCAGCTTGTGGGGAGCTCTACTATTGCTCCTCCTTAGTGCTGGGATAAATAAGATTGAAAAAGCCCCTTGCATGAGTGGGTGGCCAGGATGGCAGTAAGCCCCTGCCCATAATGGGAGGGTGTCTTGTCCCCTTCTCTTGCCTTTACATGCACATAGGCTGTTATCCTATGTTACAGTGGATTCCTCCTTTCTCCCAGCACATGCCATGCCAGGTACCAGTACTCAAAATCCAGAAGCCAGAAGCCTGATATCCAGGGATGTGGGCTGTGATCCATGCTGCAGCTGGGCCAAATTCATTCATATGTCTCTGCACTTGGGTGTTTCATGCCTTTGGCCAGTGTAAGAGGAGATGAAGGACATGAACAGAGCCATGTCTCCATCACTGCCCACAGGCTCCTTATGCACTGATGCTCAGCCTTGGTTTGGCTGAGCTGCCTCTTGAAGAATCCTCATGGAGAATACCAGGAGCTTGGGTGACTCAGAGCAGGTGTTGACTTCAGTGAGCAAAGCTGGACAGGTTGAACTTATCTTAGTCTATCCCTACATCTCCTGTTACAGAGCTACTGCTAATCAGGGGGCAAAGCCAGGAACACACAAAAAGCAAGCCAGCTTTTACTTAGGGCAAAATTGCTGAGAGGTCAGGCACCAGAAGGGTGTCTCTAAGCAAGAAGTGGCAGAGAGAAATCTGGGAACATCTGGAGAGGCCAAGTGAAACACAAATATGGGTCTTGCTGCATGCACATGTTGCATCCACTTCGCAAGTGGCTCTGTCCCTGGGAAAACAAGGAGTCTCAGAAACATTCTATAAGCTGTTCCTATGCCGCCTCCAGACCCAGCCATCAGGATTCTCCTGAACCTGGCCACCACATTTCATAGACCCCATGACTTTGCTTCTCCAAATCTAGCTTCTGGAAAGTCTTCCTTCCTCAGATTGTGTGCTGTGGCCTTGACACCCCAGCTCACTTCTCTCCATTTTTATTTCCTCTCCCATCCCCTCTGCACACTTTCCCAGTTTGCACTCCCACTGACCTCCCTTTGCTAACTCTCTCCCAAGTTTAGGTGTCCCCATCCACTTAACCAGCAAGCACACATGTGCAAACCCATGTCTGCCCATGTCTTACTGAAACATTTGACTTTTCTCCTGGTGCCTCCCAGCACCGCTGCCATTTCCAGGTTTTAAAACGTCACTGCAATGCCCTCCAGGCATCCAGAGAATTGAGTTGCAAAACACCTGAAGATTGTAGATGATGTTGGTGATAGCTTCCAGGCTGAGCCAATCAGTTCTGTGCCCTAGTACAGGTTCAGAAACAAAATTGCAGGAGCAGGGATAGAGAGACAAATTAATCATCGCTCTCTATCATCCCAGTGTGTCCCCAAAACTCAGGCTGTGTGGTTCTGCATGGCTCCAGCCTTCAACCCTCCAGTGCCAGGTGCAGCCCCTGCAAAATGCACAGGAGGCTTTAAAGCCAGGAAAAAAAATCTTACTACGTTCCCAGGAGGAAGGTCTAGGTATACCACAGCTTCTGAAGTGCTCTGTACTGCCAGATAGACCCCTCTGCTCTCCTTCCGGCCATCCCAGTGTCTTGTCCCAGGGCAGCTCTGGGTGATCCAATGCTCGAAGCACCAGTGCAGGCTCTTCACTTCAGAGCATCACCCAGGGGACTAAAGGAGCCCTTCTGCACTAGGTGCTGTACAGACAGCATGGAGGGAAAGCCCCCTTTCCTCCAACCAGGAAGGCTCATATCTATAGCCTGCAAAAGACCATGTTGCACTCACTGAGAGTCAAATCCATCTGGCTGGGGTGTTCCCAAAGGGCAAGTTAGATTTAAAATCCATCTGTAAGGGTGCATCTGAGAGCAGTAATGGTCCAGCTATACAGCACAGTCTGGAACCTGGAGAGAGCTGGTGACACCGATATCAGGAGCACTGCTCTGGGCTCTTGGACCCTCCTCCTGCTCTCAGGACAACAGAGGATGCAGAGTCTTAATGCACATCTATTAGTCAAAGTGCTCTCCCCTTAGGTAAGCACTTTGGGAAGCTTGCCTAGTCCCTGGCAGTAATACGCCATTAGTTCTTCACTCTAAATCTAATTACAGGGAGGAGGAGTGGGAGGGGATGGGGAAGAAGAGGAGGAAGTTAACAAACTGATTTTGGATGATGAACTACATCAGAGGTTTGTCAAAGACAGGAAAAAGAATAAAAGCAGTCAAATCTCAGATGTTTGCAGGACAAGTACCTGGAAGGTACATAGGAACAAGGTGTAGGAGGAAAGGGCTCCTGAGCTCTCCCCCAAGGAGGGGGCAGGATGCAGCCTTTCTCCTGGCTTTTGGGGCAGAGAAGCAGGCAGCACCCGGAGCTTGGATGGGGATGGCAGCCTATTGCCAGCAGTTCTGAGGGTCTACATTGCTGGTTTGAAGTGGGATGAAAAGAAAGCAAAATAAATTAAGATTAAAATAGAAACTTATATTGTGTCCATAGCCTTTTCCCCCTCCTCTCCTCCACCACTAAGTCTAATACAAATGTACCCACAAAAAGCAGAGCTTGGGCAGGGAAGCTCAGTGCCCAGAGGAAACCAGAATACATTTATGGCATATCATGGGAGGTGACATTTGAACCTCAGAGAGCAGAGGGGGATCTTTTCTTGGGAAACACTGGGGTCCAGGCATCACTGCCAGAGCGATGTCAGTCACTGCTTTTCCCCAAACCTGGAGGTACCCAAACCTGGGACTCACCCTGGGACAGGGGACAGGCTCTAGGCAGGTCCAGCAGAAACGAGACACTGGAGAAAGCAACTGTTTGGGCACCCAAAGCACATGACCCTCCCTCAGCCCAGCTGTCACTCCCCTCCCAAAGTGTCTCAGCAAGAGCAGAGCCCAGTCACAACCAGCCCAAGAGCTGGGCCAGCCCCTGAACATCAATTCCCTTCCTCCAAACCTCTCCTTTTTCGTTGTGCCAGTCCCTGGGCTTTGGGCAGAGCCTGCTTCACAGAGGCAGGTCTCCCCGCAACTGAGAGCAGTCTCAGCTGAATTTGCCCCCAGACGCGAGGAAGCCTTGGACAGATCATTCATCGTGCAGTCCAAGGCAGCAAAGACAAGGCCAGGAGCTGTGCAGAGCAAAAATTAAAAAGTCACCGGGACTCCCCATATCATATATATATATCAGCCAGCAACGGCTCCATCGGGAACAAAGGTATTCAAGCATTGGAAAGAGAGTGCTTAGCAGTAAAATAGGTCCTGGAAGCCCTCGGGCACTATTTACTGGGGAATGAATCTACCTTGGTGACTGATTGCAGCCTTTTAACCTGGATAAATCAGATGACAGATAAGAGCGTCTCCCAGGTAGCCCTGCCGGCAGGTACCTCCATTACAGCTCCATCCATTTCAGCCAGCTCTGTCACTCACCAGGGGACATGTCCCCTGCTGTGTGGGGTGAGCCCTGCGGGAGGATCAGCGGGCAGAGGTGTCTGCTAGTTTTTAGAGCACCTCTGCTCTTCTCTTTATGGCAGGGAAGGCGAGGGAGCCATTTCCAGCTGTAGAAGAAGCCAAAGCAGCTGCAATGCTGAGGGCTTATCCCTGCCTGGCTCTGAAACCCCAAAGCATCCCACATCCCAGACCAGAGCACTGCTGGGGTTGGGGAAAGGACAAGTAATGAATCCCAGCATGGGTTTCTGGGGTACACCAGCCCAGCACACTTATGCACAGAGAGCACTTTCCAGGCTGCTTGCAGCAGGACCCATTGCAGTTTCTGGATCAGCCCATCTCACACCTGAGAGACAGTGGAGATACAGCCACCCTCAAAGCCACCCAGATCATAGGGACAGTCACCAGCTTGGAAAGAAACTTGATTTCTATAAGGACACTTACAAGCCGTGAGTGCTTGCAGTCAGGAGTGAACAGGCAGCCTGCTCCTGTCTTTCATTTTGAGAGATGCCCTGTCTACCACCCCATGGTACACCCTAACCAGGAGGGCTCAGTGCCCTCTTTTGCTGCAAGTGTCTGTAATATGTAGCTTTCCTCCTCATCCTGTCCCAGAGACAGACTGCAGGGACAGTTTCCCATCTCCCTGTGTGACTCTCCAGCAATCAAGAGCAGTGGCAATGCTGCACAGCAGCTCCATGAATGTGGCAACCCCTGGCTGTGTGCTTTCAGGCTGAGGGTGCTCGGGACTGGCTCTGTGTGCACCCATCCTGCCAGATCAGCCACAGCCCAGCTCACAGCAGTAAAGCATTGGCATAGGTTAGCAGCAGCAGAGTCTGCCCTATGCAGTGTCACCTCTCCTGCACAGCAAGAGACCTGTAGCACAAATCAGGATTTCACCACTCCTTTCTTTTTTCCTGATTGTTTTTCTCCTTTAGGCACTTAAAACTTGCAAGCGAGCAAGACAGCTCACTTGATGTCCACAATTTCAGCCACAGCAGCCACATTTACTCTCTGCAAAGTCTAGGCACCATCCTGCCCCATTTTTGGTCCTAATTCCTTTTATTGCTGCTTCAAACACCCTTTGGAGGACCCCAGTAACTCAACACTCAGCCTGCAGCTCTCCTGACACAGCAAGGAGCACTAGACAGTAACAGCCGAATTTCAACAGCCACTTGAGCAACTAGTGCTTGATGCATCCCTTTACCTTGCACAAAGGAAAGCCAGTCCTTTCCACACTGCAGCTTGCCCACAGGAACCTTTTTGGAGCAGAGCAGCCAGAGACCTTGCCTCCTTCCCTCTCCCACTTTATGGATTTTAGGGAGAAAACAAGAGGCACAGATAGACATTCTTGCATCTTATAACCCAGTTCTGTGCTCTGCAACTCTCCCTACTTCCACCCAGAGTCAGCTGCTGATGTTCAAAAGAATTAAATACCTGCCCTGAGATAATAACCCTAACCAAAGCACTGGGTGGAGAGGAGTTAAAGGAACAGGGCTTGGTGCTGGTATGGAGCCTGGGGTTAGAGAACCTCACAGTGCTCCAAGCCACTGCTGTCCCTAGATGAGAGACTTCTAATGAAAACTTTGGTGGCTAAGAACAAATGGGAGGAGGATGTGAGAGAACTTAGCCTTGGCTTTGCAAGTTGGATCAGCATGGCCTGGAAAGGGCAAACTGCTCCTGTTTTTCTGTGCCTTGGCATGGAAGTTTCTGGAGGAAGAATGGGAAGCAAAATCAAACCAACACATCTTGTTTGAGTTCCTGTGCATGGGAGTGCTCCCCTCCATGCTGCCTGCATGCCAACTGGGTGCCAGCTCTAGCCAGAGGCATGCAGAGCAGGCACAAGACATTTGCTGGGGCTGGATGCAGAGCAGAGTGTGTAGTACTGGGCACAGTGGTGCCCCACGTACACCATAACATGCACAGTGATGCTCGGTCTGCTGGAAATCACCAAAATCAGTCAGAAGCCCTTTCTGGCTGGCTTGAGCTGATCAGGCTGCAGCTCTGGAGCTGCAGAAATAAATAACCCTGGTCAGGGTTATTCCCTAAAAGGCTGCAAAACGTTTGTCCTCTTCAGTAGCCCTTAATGACATTGGCAGTGCTGGCACCCAGGGTGGATGGGTCTGATCCAGCAAGTTGCTTTACACAGTGGGAAATCCAGGTAATTCCTTGGGACAGCCCTGCTCTGTGCAGTGGGTTGGATCAGGGATCTGATCCCCCTGAGAATTACTCTTTTTTTTTTTTTATGATAGGGTTGTTTTCAGCAAGTTTGCTTCGCTGATCTGGCTTCTGTGAGTCCTCAGGGACAGTAGACCTGAACGGGGTTAGACAAACAGCTTGGCTGAGCGGCAGGGGTGAGCTGCTGAGGGTGCCCCGGGGCAGGATTAATCCTGGCTTGACACATTTCCCACACACCACAGCCTCCTAGCAGAGATGGGGATGCTCCAGGGAGCTGGGCAGGGGCTAGGGGGCTTTGGGGACCAAGACTCCTTTTCACCCAGCCACACAAGCCGCAGCATGTCCCTGCTGCACTCTGGGTGCACAATACAGATGGAGCATGAAGCCACTGACTGCCTGTCTGTCCAGTCAGGTCTGTCTGTCCAGTCAAGTTCCACATATTCAGGAGGGTAAAAGAGAGAGGCATGTGTGTGAGGACCGGAGAGCATCAAGGATCCACTGAGAGCCTGACCTCCCCTCTCCATCAGAGATCGCACCCTGGAAGCCATATTCAGCCATCATTAGTATGCAAAGACTGTGATCCGAGAGAGGGGGAGAGAGAAAGAGAGAGGGAGGGAGGGGGGAGAGAGGGAAGGGAGAGAGAAAGAGAGAAAAAGCCAGTTGTTTTATTCATGGCTGGTGATATTATAGACTGAGTGAAAATCACATTATCGTAATGGGAAAGTTAGAGTTGCCGTGATGATGCCCTGAAGCTTGTGTGCTGATTGGGGTGTGATTGCTATCTGTATTTATATGTAGAAAGCAAAGTTCACTGCCAGTTCAAGATGGTGGAGCCTGCTTCTTCATGCTACATAATTCTTCAGTAGGGAGAAGCTAACAGCAGCCAGGGTGGCTGAGCAGGCATGGGGGACTCCTGGAGCACAGGGCTGTGGGCAGAGATGGTGCAGAGATGGTGCAGAGATGGTGCGTGCTGCCGTAGACTCCTGGCACAAGGCTGCCACTGTGCTGTGAGCAGGGTGGGGGGCAGTGGGTGTGTTTGTGTGTGTCGGTCTCACAGCCCTGGTTGTTGGTGATGCCAGGGGAAATTGCACTGTGGTTTCACTTTTGGGGGTACAGCGTGACGATGGGTGCAGAGCAGTGAGAGGAGGAAGCAAAGTGAACGTTGCGGTGTTGTGGACTGCATGGAGCTTTGGCGACATGAGTTAATGGTGCCTGCTAGTATTTTCTATGAGATGGAGAGTCAGCATGACAACCTGTGGACCCTGCGTGTCCTGTCTGTCATACAACTTTCCCCCTTGGCCTCTGAAGACTTGCTGGAGTAAAGAGCACCCTTGGGCCTTTCTGCTCCAAACTCCAACCCCCACCACTGTACCTCGGATGGTGCTGAGTTTCTGTGCAGCAGCAGGTAGTGGGGATGCAGGTAAATCCTTGTGGCATAAATCCACCTACAGTAAAGGAAGAAGCTCAAGGAGCTCTTACACCTCCAAGCGCTCCTGCTCTGCCAGCCCTGGCACTCATGTCTGGTTGCTGCAGGCCCTGTCCCCAAGTCCAAGAGCACACTCCAGTCCAGGAGCTGCTATACCTCACACAGCAGCACTTGGGAAACATCCTCCTGCGGGATGAGAACATGCTGTGGCCACCAGCTCCCCCAGGCACTTACACAGAGGAGATCCAGGGGTAGAAAGTTGCTGCTCTGCTTGGGACTCAAGCAAGTGCCCTGATGCTGCAGCACAAGGGGACTTCCATTCACCAGTTTGGGTTTTTAGATCCCAAAGTGGCACACATCAAAAAGTCAGACCATTAACTGTGCAGCTGTCAGCAGTAATGCTGAGGTTATACTGGCATCCAGGCGTCCCTGCTGCGTCCTCCCAAGGACATACCTTCCACCTGGTTCTGTGTCTGCAGAGATGTGTTGGCATCCAAGGGGTGCATTTATCTCCTATTTCTGGGGTCTGTTTGAGAGAATAACAAAAATCCAAATTTGAGGGAAACAAAGGACTAATTATTAAACCACAGAAGAGTGAAATAAAAATAGCCAGTGTTGCAGAGGTAACGTGAGGCAGATATTGAAGAAGTGGGAAGAGCAGAGGAACAGGCTAAATACTGTTCTTTCTTTGCTGAGTTTCAATAGGGTTTAGAGTAAACCACTAAATGTGCTCCACTCCCTCTGGAGATCCTTCTCCTTAGTCAGCTCAACCACCTGCCTTCTATCTTGCTGTTGTGTTTCTCTTTCGACCTCCATGAGGCCATGCACTGCAGTGGTGGGAATTTCTTGTGCGTCTCCAGACTCCTTACTCTTCGGTGTGATGTACAGTTATTTGCAAACACACCTCGGGTGTATGAAGTGGTCTTCCAAGATGATGCTGTCACACCCACATTTTGCACTGATGCAAGTAATGTCACAAAGTGTAGGGCCCAGAGCAGTGTCCCCCAGATCTACTCTCACACCTGGGGGCAAGACACAGCTTGGGGAGAGACAGGCAGAGGCTGGACTGTGCCCAGCCTGTGTGGAGAGCCGCTGCAGAGCAGAGGGAGTGAGGGATGCGGTGTGCTCCACACAGACTGCTCAGCACCAAGGTCAGAGGGAAGGACAAGTTTCCCTTTCCAGGCAGAGCTCAGCTCTAGCCCTTCCAAGGACATGCGGTTGGCAGAGCCAGCTCCTGGGTGCCAAACCCCCTGTGCCCTCAGCGCACCAGATGGATGCTCATGTTCCCGAAAGAGCAGCCGTTACCTCGCTTGCCTCCCTCCCGCTGAGGTAGTCAAATGTGGCTCTGAACTGTGCCATGCTGCAGAACAGAGACTGCCTCTGACCCCACCTGTCCTTTCCACCAGCTGGCACAGTGCATTTTCCAGCCAGGACGCCCAGTGTATCAGATACAGGGTAGGCTGGGACCAAAGGACAACAAGCTGGGATGGGCGGGAGGCAGCACGGGTCTGCCTGAATACACTCAGAAATGGGAGTGTGTGAAGGCTGCCGGCTGGGCTTGAAGGCAGGAGAAAAGGTGGCAGCGGGGCACTGTGGAGATGGGGACAGGAACAGCAGAGGCAGAGAGAAGGTTAGGCTGTGCCAGGGGCACAAGAGGAGAGGAGCTGCTCTGAGCTGCCTTTGCCTCCCTCAAAGAGCCGGAGACCACAGCCCACCCCGCCCTCTTCTTCAGGAGCCTTTGTGCAGACATTTGGAGTGCATGTGTGGATGTCGGCAACACATGCTCTCTGCACACATGTGCCTGTCAGCGGGGTGAACAAGAACAGGCACGTGCATGCAAGAGGAAGGAGCCCAAGCTCCAAAAATCTCATTCTCCAGCCCTGACTTCCCCAAGTGCTTAAGATGTGGCATGCCTGCTCATCTCTGTTGCTGCTGCATGCAAACAAATAAAGAAAACAACATCTCGCAGACACAGACCTCAGCAAACACCCACATGAAACTCAAGGTTTCCTCCTGCCAAACACCCGCACAAGGCTCTGCCACACACAGAAACACACTGTCATCCCAACACACCTACGCGGGATCATTGCAGTGTGTGTCGACTGCAACACAAACACCTCAGCCCAAACCTACTTGGGGTCTGCTCTGTGTATGCAGATATCACCCACACACCCAGGTGCTGCTGACCCACAAGTGAACAGGGTAGTGGGAGCATGGCAGACTCAGGCTGCACACCCTACAGTGATCAAAGAGGTGTAAAGGGTCTGGATATTTCCATATGCACATTAGTGTATGCACACGCACACAGAGACACACAGTTGTCTTTTTAACACAGGTGCCCGGGCCAGGATACCTGTGGCTCCCTCTTCCCATGACACCGTCTCTCTCCTCTCCCTGCCTTACCCGTTTTTCATGGTTTAACCAGAATCAGCAACTTCTGTCACCTGCTGCTACCTGGCACGTCCCTTCCTGCACTGGCGAAATCTGTTTGAACCCACAGATGTGTGATTAAACACGGCAAGCATTAGTGGCGAAGCACCGCTGCGCGCTCCCCGTATGGCTGATGAGTGTGCAGCTGGAGCAGAGCTCCCTGGGGTACCCTGCTGCTTGCTCAACACGCACCAGGTTGGGGGGAGGAAGGTGTCGACATGGCGGGGGGGGGAAAAAAAAATACAAGGATCCTGAAACTGCAGCTTTTGCTGCCTGGATGTGTCTGGCTGAGCCTCTGACAGGGACACAGGAAAAACTTTCCTCTGCAGGAGAGCAGGAGAGGACAGGGAAGGGGCAGATGTGAAGAGGGAGGGGAAAACTGCGTACAAAATAGCAAAGGGAGCTGCTGTGCCTTCTCCAAGCCTTGCAACACAAAATTCAAAGGGCTTCCAGGGGAACCAAACAGCAGAGCACCTGGGGGTGACACAAGGAGCTAGACTTTGTACATTGCTGCCATGTGATGATGCTGTTACCAGACAAGAGCATACCAGCCCATGTATTTCCAAAGTGGATGAAAACCTCACAGGCTCCAGCACATAGAACACCCTCTAGCTCCTCTCAGCACGTGTTCCATGGATCCTAGGGGGGTTGTGGCCCAGAGGACTCCCCCGGCTTATGTAGTCCTTTGCCCAGGAGCAGCCAGGCTGGCTTCAACATGACCTGTGCTGCAGGAAAGAGAGGGAAGCAAAGGGAAAGGTGTCCTGATCCAGAGGACTAGAAGAAGTCTGCTAGTGACTTGCCCAAACAGAGCAAATCATGAACTCAGAGCAGGGCATCTGGGTTCCTTTTCCAAGCTCATCATAGTTAAGCATTTTGAGTCAGGTTTAAGAGGCATCAAGAGGCACCTGAAGGTAGATCTCAGCAAAGGGACAGAGATGTTTCATGTTTGCCTCAAATAAAGAACACCTCCTGGGTTTCTTGCAAGGCTGGTCTGAGGTGCAGAAACATAGGGATGCACTTGTGCAATGCATTAAAACCTGCTCTTGCAGCACGGAACTGATCTGCTGTCTTCTTGCTGGCCTCTGCCATGGTCCCTGCCGCCAGATCCCACCCAGCTTCTCCACCACCCTCCCAAACTGGACACGGCATTGGAGCAGCCTCGTAGTGCCGCAGGGACAGGATAACGACCTGGGCCAGGATGTTGTCTGCCTCATTCCTAATGGAAGCAACACGTGGCTCGCCTTCAGCATGCCAGCCACGGCTGCCTGCAGCGGCTCCTGGGGTGTGATGGGGAATTACTATGGACACACCACTTTGGAGTGTGCTCATCTGGTGTTTTCCTGCTTAAACCCCAGGGTTTGCCCCAGAGAGGGGAGGCAGCTGGAAAAACACAGACAGGGCTGAGGAGCAGCATGGGACAGAGCAGCCTGCCAGGCTGGGGAGCGAGCAGCACCACACACCTCCAAGGGATGCAGAGGCTGGGTCTTGCTTCCTCTCTTATTACCTCTCCCAGCTCCTTCTTTCCCTGGGGGACCCCTTCAAGACACCCATGCACAGCATGAGCCCATCTGCTCCCAGCACTGCAGCTGCTACCCTTTGCTCCTCTCTCTCTTGCCCGTTTCCAACTCCCCTTAGTTCTCATTTCTTCACCTCTCCCCACTGGGTACCTCCCAGCCTGCATCCAATTCCTGCCTCTCTTCTTCCTTCTTCTGCTCTGTTTTCTCCAGATCTTGCTAACCTGACCACCAGCCTCCTTGCTTCCCTGTGTCCTGATTTAATGGGGAGCAGATTGGATGTGATGCTCCTCTCTGAGCAGGCCCCACGCCGTGGAAATGCTGAGGTGGCTGTTCTGCTATGTGCAAATGGTTAACGCGTAAAGAGCAACTAGAAAGCCTGTAAGACCATGGAGCATCATTCCTGGGGAATTAGTACCAATACAAATTGACATTGTGCTCTGCAGCTGGTTTCCTCTGCGCAATGCCTTGTGCCAACAATTACTGCAGGCAGGAAGAGGAAGATAAACGGATGAATGGGTGGTTCACGGAAGATCCATGGATGGATAAATCAAGGGCAGCCCAGATGGATGGTGGGTCCAGTCAAGGTTCCCGTGTAAATTCCCAAATTCCTCATATTAATTTACTTTCCCATCTGCTGTAGTGAAACCTAACACCCCAAACATTCCCTTATTCCACAGTTTTCCCACTTTCTGATGACAATTTGATGCCATTCTGTTGGTGCCTTTCTTGCCAATCCCTTTCTGCATGGCATGAAGTGCTGTAGTGAAGTAGCCAGGATTAACACTCTTTTCACACACACGTTGTCCTCTCAGGGCCAGATACAGATTACTCCTGAGTCTGTATCTTCCCCTGTCCCGTCTGTGTCACTGTGTAGTCTGATCAGCCACCAAGACCATTGCACTGACCTTTTGCACCCTAAAGCAGGCATGAATTTGGGGAAACAGAGAAAGTAGCCAGTCTCCATCTCCCCCAAACACTGTGTGATTCTCAGAACATCAAAAAAGTCTGTATATCTCTGAACTGTGAAGCTAATTTTCCTTCGCTGATCTGCAGCACAGCTGGAGTTACCCAGGAACACAGATCATGGGCACGAGGCAGCAGCAGTCCCCCACTTTACTAGATTTCAACCCCTCGGGTGTCCACATCTCGCATCTGCTGTCCACTGCGGGAGCCAACCTGGTCAGAGGGCACGCAGAGATCCTGGAAGGACAGTGCTTTGCATGCCATGAGTGGTTTTGGGGCAAGCAACAAGGTGTTATTTGGACAGAGTCAGTGGAGTCATATCCTTCTTTTCCTCGTGAGATGAGAGAAGACAGAGCTGGTGACATTGATGACTTAGCAGGGAAGGGCAAAGGATAACCCCGCTCATGAGCTCTGCACTTCTCCAGCACATGCTGATGGAGCTGGGTGACATTTTGGACAAAATATTTCTTAAAGCAAACCAAGCTCTTTGCAGAAACTTTTCACTTCAGTAGAAACTCCCTTGTTATTTATTTATAATGCTGCAAAGCCCTCGAGTCCAATTTGGATCTCAGCAAGGCAAAATAAACAAAAAATTACAACCAGGGTTTTGTTCTGATTTTTGGAAAGCCTAACACATTTAACAAAATTTGGCTTTGAAAACTGATTTTGGTGGGGAGAGAGAGGACAGGTTGCCTCCAGTCGCTCATCTGTAGGGGAAAAGAAAAAGAAGAAGTGAAGCCATTGGCAGTTGCACACAACCTCAGAAAGGCAGACGGAAAATGTCAATGCCATGTCACAGCTCTAGCTGGTACAAGACAGCTCTTAGACGGAGATGTGAAAAGGCTGTTTGGTGTCATGTACCCTCTGTTCCATAAATTACGGGTGAGTTGAGGCGGGTAGAGGGCTGGTCAGCAGTTTTGGGTGGAGGTCCCAGCCGGTTCCTATTTCATCCAAAGTGGGTCACCTGTCTCGGCTCCTGTTCCCTCTCGCTTTCAACCTTGGCTTCCTCTAGCGAAAGTCTTTGGGTGGTGGTGGGCACCTTGCCATGGCACTTTGGCTCTGCTCAAAACCAATTTTTATCTCATCCCCTTGCCTTTCTGGGCCCATCCTTTCCAGGAGCCATTCATGGGGTGGGCAAAGCCAGGGTTATGAAGCCGGACACCTCCCGTGCCCCACGGCACTGGGGGTCCCATGATGTTGAGATCTCATGAGCCAAACAAGTGCTGGCATGGTGTATCTGGGCAGGCTGTCCTGTAAATCACGCCTGCACGTTCCTCTGCTGGCATCTCTCTCAGGACACATTCCCCCACCAAAAAAGTACAGCAAGCCTGCATCCCCCCACCACCTCCTCACTCCTTCCCAGCCAAGCTCCAGAAGTCCCCACCCCAGACACCAACACTCAGTCTCTTCTTGTAATTTTTGAGCATAAAAAAGCATTAAATTGTAATCTACCTCCTTGGCATTCTTTCTCCTTCCCTCCTTCTTCTCCTCCATCACCAGTCTCCTCATCCTTCTGGGCCCATAAATCTTAATTGTGTCTGTGACTTGGGCTTTCGTTTCCTCTCTCTCCTGCTCTCTTTCTGTCTCGCTCTTTCTTTTTTTTTACAATGTTAATTAATCATGTTTAGGCCTGGTCCCAGCTGTTGCCACAAGGAGAGTCACTTGCCAGCCCTCTCTCCCCACCCTCGGCCCAGACACACATCACTTTTGGATAAATCCAACCAGTTAGAGGAATTCTTTGTTTGTCCAGGACCAGAGGCACCGGATCGTTCACCATGTTCCCACCTCTGTGACATGCCACTTGCAGCTCTGCTCCCCTGGGCTGTATCCGCCCCATCCCCACCTCCAAAAGGTTACCACCCTAGAGGGGCTGGAAGGGTCTCTCTGTTCAGAGAGATGCTGAGGAGCCTTTTGCAAGGAGAACCTCCCAGCTCAGCCATACATGGATGGGAGCAAGATGTGATTGAGGGGTTCCTGTCTCTGGGGCCTCATCCCTGCCTAGGAGGGATGCAGTGGGGTGAGCCAAACTCCCTCCTTGGGAAACCATATGGTGGTTAACCTTGGCAAAGCTTATTGGGGATCCAAATGTAAGATCAGGCCCTGCAATCAGCCTTCCTCTACTCTCCCATGCTCTCCCTTCTCTGCAGTCAGCTGCATCTTTGCCTGGTGCTGCTCCCTGGGAGCAGGAGCAGTGTTTGCATCAGCTGACAGGCCTGGCACATCTCTGTGCCATGTGGCATCCTGTCTCCGGAGGTGACCTTGTGTCTGGCACTGCTAGGCTGCAACATGGGGACATCCGAGGAGGTGGGTGGAGAGTGCTTGCTCTCCTCAGAGCCTGCTGCCAGTGGATATTCCATATCACAAAAAATGGAAGGATCCCTGTGTGTGCTACTTAGGATGGTTGGGAATCTGTCTTGGAAAGACAGAGGGCTGGAATAGCAAAGGTGCGAAAGGTCAGCCCCGCCATGGCACGGAGGATGTGCAGAGCTTACCTAGCTGGGTAGGAAAGATGGGGAGAGCCCAGGAGTATGGTGAGGGCAAAGGGTGCCTGACTCTGGTCCCTAAGCCTGAGCAGTGATGGCAGAGGTGCCACTGGGGAGCTCTGGGAGAGATGCAGAAGACATGGAGGGCACCATCAAAGTGGACATGGTTGGACATCCAAGGCTTGAAGTGTGCACCCCAACTGACATGCAAGTGCAGCTAAGACACAGATTTATCCATGTCTCAGCCATGCCCAGCTGGCACAGGCTCCCAGTGTTCCCACAGATACTTGCCTCTTGTGCCTGGTGTTTTACTGCTTCCCAGCATGCCAGCCTGTCACACCAAGGATCACGTAGGCCAGCAACGTGAAAAGCCCACGAGCTCACCCCAGCCTTGCCCCTCACACCAGGTGTGCTCCCCAGCACACATCCCAGCTCCCAGGCTGTGTCCTGCCATTGTCTGGATGAGCGCATCCCATTTCCCAATTATCCAAGTTCTCTGGAAGCTTTCTTGAAGTTCCTTCTGTATTTTACCTCCCTTCCCTGCTGCCTGTCCCTCTAAATTATACCCTTTCATCCCCCCAGGACTGGCTCCTAGTGCTAATACCCCTCAGATGTTTGCAAGCTATCATCGTGTTCTCAGTGAGTCATCATTAGGCTAAGCTCCTGCGGTTAGCTCCTTTAATCTTTCCTTGTAAATCTTTCCTTCTACACCTCTGCTTGTTTTCATAGCTTTTGCTGAACGTCTTCCAATCACACAGTGGCTTTCAAGTCATAGGCCTGCAAATGACCCTTGTAACTCTACTTGGACCATAGGCAGAGCTGCTCAGGGAGCTCCCAGGCTGATCTTTTCCTCTGTATGTCTGTGTTCAGTCCTAAATTATATCAACATCTTTCCCATGGCAACCTCCTCTCATGGCTGTGTCCAAGGGTGATGTTCCCCAACTCCAACACCACCTGAACAAAGGTGGACTGAAAAAAACATGATAAAATTTCATTCTGTTTATTCCCTTTGAAAAAAGTCAGCCTGTTTTCCTTTAAGCCCACAGGTGAAGAGGTGACAACTCACATGAAAAGTGAAGCGGGTAAAAATGAAACAGGATTCTTTCCCCCATGACAAGCCAAGCCATCTCTGGGTATTTTGGGCTGGGAGATGGAATGGAGCTGATGAGGCCCATCTGTTACTTTCCCCTTTGCAGATCAGCTGTGTTTTCCCAAGCTGACCTTCATCTGCAATTTCAAACCCCAGGTCAGCATTCCCATGGGCTCCATCCAGCTCCCACTGGGAACGAAACCCAGTGCTAAATATTTTGGTGTCATTTCAGTATCTGTTCCTGCCTTTACTACCACCTACAGGTTTCAGGAATGAAGCAGCCTCTTCCCAGATCATTAACAGGGAGCTTAATTAAGAGCTGTCATAACACCAGGCATCAGTGCTGGAAAATGGTAGTCCACTTTGCAGCTGGGTGACAGGGTCACAGTGTTCTCATTTCCCTGTCGAAAACACGCTTTCTTTATTGCTGACTCCAGAACTCATGGTAGCTCCAACTCCTTTTTTAACAGCCTTCCCCTCCTGCAACCTTTTCTGCCCTTCTTAAAATTTTGGCCAATTTCTTAAATGGAAAAAGCCACTTTGAAATGAAGAATGCATGACTGGCGAAACAAATTGTTTCAGATTGTTTCTGTCCCTTCCCCATCTCCTCTGGAGAATTTACCACAGTGAGACATTTTTGGGCTTTAAAGTAATATTCCCATTAGGCAATCTGGGGAAGGGTTGAAGTGGTTTCCCAATATCCACAAAAATAATTCCTTAGGGTTAGATGGCAGGTGGCCAGCAATGCCAGCCACAGCCAGGCCAGAAAACTCTGTATTGTTTTGTTAAAAAAAGGCTCAAAGAACTCCTTGTTCTTGCATCCTGGCCTATTTGGGTACCAAAAGCCCCGTCTCACATCAACCCTGCATCCAGAAAACTCCCCACCCAAGAGGGAAGTGAGAATAACAAATGGATACTCTTGGTTTTGCTTCATTTTCACTCATTAGGAACCAAAGCTGTTGACAGGGCCCTGTGCAAGATGTTTTGGGCTTTACTCGGTTGCTGTATCTTCCCTGCACTGTGCTAGCCCCTCTTCTGTGGGTTTTCATACCCCATTTCTCTGTGATTTTGCTGTCTGTGAGCACAGCCGTGACCCTGCTCCATGCAGGCAGGAAGACATGAGCCTCTGTCCAAGTGCACCGCAAACCTACCCAATTCTCTGTACCTCATAACTGGATAAAAGTCTTCACAGAGATTGGTTTCTGTCTTGCCCCTTGCTGTTTTCAAAGCTAAGCCCCACTGGACCCCAATTTATGCAAATATTGAAACACACACACAAACTGCAAGCACATGAGCTCTGCCACTGCTCCCAGAGGACTTCAAAGGGTTGGGCCCAGGTGCTTAAAACTGAACAGGTGTTAAATAAGCTGCCGGATCAGGGCATCAGTCATCCACAAGGCAGGGGACACTGGATATATCTTATGATAATAGACCACTTTGCTACACTTGTACAGGCCCTTGCAACAGCAAATAAATCAGGCAAAACAGCTGGTGCTAAACTATGCGGAGACTTTGCCCTTCAGTGCAAGTTTTCAGAAAAGATCAGCCATGATCTGGGCTGGGGGAATTTGAAGCTGGGGTCCTGCAGATGTAACCAGACTTGGGCTGGTTGGGGCAGCCTGCCTTGCAATGCAGAAGCACAGACTAAAGATCAGCCGGGGAACAGGACCTGTGGACCCATGCACTCAGTCAACTGGACTGAGCACCTTGCCACTCGCAGTGTGGGAAGCCCAGTCCAGCCATTGCTCTAAGAGCACCAAGCCACACAACAGCTGAAACACCTGCGTAGCTGAGGAGGTAATACCCCTGGCTCTGCTATCGGGGCTCCTCTGGTCTGCCTGGCTCTGTTAAACCAGGTAGCATGAGCAAACTTGGCTCTAAAGTGTCTTAGGATCTGCTGAAGGGGAGACGGCAGGAACTTGGGGCATGGGCCCTCAGTTTGACTCCATTGCCTGCTCCTCAACAGCCCTGTGATTTGAGCCACTCACTTCCCTGCTTTGTTAAATGATCCTTTCCAATTCAGCCAGCAATTCACTGGGCATGGTTCCCCAGGGTACCTTCTTTTTGGGCTTTATCAGCTGCTGCTGTGAAGCAAAAGAGAAAGAAACCCCCAGCAGCCAGTGAGACCCCAGGGACATGCTGTTGGAGAGACAGCAAGAAACAGCTGTTGAAGCAGGTAGCAGTGGATGAGAAGAGTGAGAAAAGCCTGAGGACAGCCTCAACACAAAGAGGAAAAGCGGAGAAAGACCTCATTTGAGAGGAAGCCCCAAATGAGGCAAGTCTACAGCTCCTTGGAGCCCACCATGGGGAGAAGAGCTAATGTTGCTCTCCATCAACATTTTGCTTCTGATCCCAGAGGCTTATTTCTGCTAATGGGGAGTGATTTGCATTGACTGAGATACTCAAGGTGACGCCAGCTCCCATCTTGCTCCTACGCACACCAGACATTTCAAGCCATTGCAAGCCTGGAATCCGTATGTTGGGGCTAGCAGCTGTCACCAAGGCACTGGGGGGGCTGACAGAGCACAGCTGCTGGACCAAGTACATCCCATGGTGGTTACTGCTAGCACACTAAGTTTTACAGAAAATCTCTGCTAGACTTCCAGAGCGGGCTACCACTTCAGTGCTCCCAAAATATTTGTTTGCGGCAGGAAAGTGGAAAGGGAGTTTCTCTTCAGGACAGGGAGTATCGCTTCCCTGTGTAACCCCTTGGGAGACTCAGATTTGAAGGACAATCTTTACTCTGTAAAAGACCCAGCAGCCAATGTGTGAGATAAGGCCACCAGCAGTGAGAGAACATGCTGCATTACATCAATCTGTCAGGCAACAAGTTTGCACTGTACTGTACTCCGCTTTCAACCTGGGCAAATATATCCAAGCAGGAAAGGGAAACTGTAAGAAGTTTACTTCTGCCTCTTGCAATCTCAAGCCAGGGGTGCAGAATGACTCCCAGGAAGCTCCTTCTGACCTTTGTCTTCTTCCCTGCTGCTTTTCTGCCTCTATCCTCCCCCCAAAAAAGGAAAAAAACCTGACAATCTCTGAATCACTCATGCTTCTCCAGCAGCTGCAAAAAAAGCATAGCAAGGGACTTGTGCTCCACTGCTGACCCATTTCTTCACAACCATGTGTTAGTGCAAAAGCTTTGCTCATGGAGTTGAAAGTTTTGGGACTATGGCAGGGTCTAGTTGGGAGTTCTGTAGGTTTAGTATTGTTTGTTAAAGGGCACAGCTGGGCAAGCTACAAATTGTTTTCAACTCACTGTGTGTGACTCTACAGGATATGGACATGTATTTGGGCTTGTTGATATCTTGTTGATAATCCAGGCAAAATGGCAGGAGCACCACTGATATTTGAGGCCAGTGTTTTCCACCTGTCTGCACTGAGCTCAAAGTTTATCACAGAATCACAGAATCACAGA
>NW_010191225.1:0-306 GCF_000695765.1 Mesitornis unicolor
GGTTAATGGGTTGGCTAGCTGGTTAATGGGCTGGTTAGCTGGTTAGTGCATTAATTAATGGGTTGGTTAGCTGGTTAGTGAGCTGGTGACTAGTTAATGGGTTGGTTAGCTGGATAGTGCATTAATTAATGGGTTGTTTAGCTGGTTAGTGGGTTGGTTAGCTGGTTAATGGGCTGGTTAGCCAGTTAGTGCACTACTTAGTGGGCTGGTTGGCTGATTAGTGGGTTGGTTACCTGGTTGGTTAGCAGGTTATCAGCTGGTTGGGGGCTGGTTAGCAGCTGGCATCGGCTTTTGTTTGTTTTTTGG
>NW_010191225.1:403-897 GCF_000695765.1 Mesitornis unicolor
TTAGCTGGTTAGTGGCTGCTTAAGGGTTTAGTTATCAAGTTATCAACAGGCTAGTGGGTTAGTTAGCTGGTTAACGGCTGGTTAACGGGCTGGTTGGTTAGCTGGTTAGCTGGTTAGTGGTTGATTAAGGGCTTAGTCAGGCTATCAACTGGTTAGTGGCTGGTTAGTTGGTTAATGGGCTAATTAGCTATTTAGTGGCTGGTTTATGGGCTGGTTAGCAGGTTGGTTAGCTGGTTAATGGGAGTGGGTTAGCAGCTGGTTAACTGGTTAGTGTCTGGCTAAGGGATTGGCTAGCAGGTTATCAGCTAGTTAGTGGGTTGGTTGGCTGGTTAAGGGGTTAGTTAGCAGGTTAGCAGCTGGTCAGTGCCTGGTTAAGGGCCTGGTCAGTGGTTGGTCAGCGGTTTCAGCGCCCGTTGCCCCTCCCCCGCAGGTGCTGGAGCTGATCAAGGAGCCCCCCCCGGACCCGGAGCTGCTGCCGCTGCTGGGGGTGCTCG
>NW_010191226.1:0-5064 GCF_000695765.1 Mesitornis unicolor
GGGGGTGGGAGAGGGAAGGGCGCTAGGTGCCCTCTAGGCGGCGGGAAGCGTGGGAGCTGGAGGCTGCGGAGGGGAGTGGGGGAATGTGTGGAAGCGTTAATTACAGAGAATAAAATAAATTTCTGCTGTAGACTCCTTGGGAGCCTGGGTGGGATGGTGGGGCCTGAGCAGAGTGTGGGCAGGAGGGGCCTGGGACTGGCTGGCTGTGGTGCAGGGCTACAGAGGGCTGGGCAGAGGAGAAACATACTGGACATGGTGGGATGTACTGTGGGGGTACATTTAGATCAGACCTTAGGAAGAAATCCTTTACTGTGAGGGTGGTGAGACACTGAACAGGTTGCCCAGGAAAGCTGTGGATGCCCCCTCCCTGGAAGTGTTCAAGGCCAGGTTGGACAGGGCTTTGAGCAGCCTGGTTTGGTGAGAGGTGTCCCTGTCCATGGCAGGGGGTTGGATTGGATGGTCTTTAAGGTCCCTTCCAACCCAAACCATTCTGTGATTCTGTGAAATGGCAGGCAGGTGGTCTGGCCAGGGCCCCATGGAGATGGCAGTGGCCGAACAGCAAGCCTGACAGTATGAAAACAGGTGGCTGCTGCTGCCTCAGGGTATCTGTTCTCCAGTATGCATTTCTCCTGACTAGGAGTGAATTTTGGAGGAAGGCTGGCAGGTCGCTGGGTAAGCATTTTGGCCGTTCAGAACTGTGGTAGTGCATGTCCTAAATCAAAGCAAAGCTGGGAAGCGTAGTGCAATGCAAGGGAGATTTTAACTGCAGCATGAGGAAAAGACCGTCTCATGGTTGCAGAGAAACCAACTAATATCTTGTAGAGAAACCAGATACATTCATTAAGATTCATAGATGAATACAAGCAAAGCTTTAGTCTTCCCCTCTGAAGACTCCTTTAGGCTCAGTCTGGGGTCCTTCAGTGAGCCACTGCACAATGGCGGTGAGATACTCAAAGCACCACACGGCTTCAGCCATGAGCAGGGAGAGGATAATGTCAGTCTGAATCCAGATTTCCTAACTCTGAAGTCACATTTACAATCTCTTTGGGCAGCAGGCAGGGACTGAGTGTAGTAGAGCACATTTCTGAGCTCATGGGCATTAGTTTGCATGTTTGGGATGTTTAGTTATTCAGCATGGTTGAATGAATATAATTATTCAGTTGGGGTGGGTCAGAGGAACTAAATAGGTAAAACTCAATATAAATTTGAATGAATGAGTAGGTTCTTAGATTTGAATAGTTATCAAGCCTCATATCCCTGCTTTTTAAACATCTGACTACCTTTTTTAAGAACTATTTTTTCTATTGGGGTTGGCAAATGGACCCAAATAGGGAAGTATTAAAGGGGATTTTGGAAGGGATATAGGGTAGATAAGAGCCTGAGAATAGTGGCAGTCCCTCTTTCCCACTGCTTATTCTCAGCAGGACCTGACTTCTGATTCTTGCTTTTTGAGCAGCTTCAGCGCTGGTCGTTAAAGCAGATCAGTAGGAAAGCGTGTCTTTGGGATTAAGGTCACAGCCAGAACAGGCAGCATCATGGAGACAGGTTGATCACAGCGGCTTTCTGGTAGAAAGGGAGGAGAGGACTCTGAGGTGATAAATAATGGCCTTGTCATACCTGCTGTGCCATACCTGAACTGCAGCCCCTCCTGCAGTGACTCCTGTGTTAGAAGACCCTCCTAAGCAGATAGGGCCTATGGCCGCAACAGTGGCTGGCCACAAACCCAGACCTCCAGGTCTGCCTCAGCAAAAGGGAGGGAAAGCAAACTGCATGCATGGGCAGCTCCAGCGGTGCCATGTTTTCAGAGGGCCCTCAGCAATGCCATGTATCCGCTGAGTCCTGAGAGTAAGTTGAGTTGGTTTTTTACCTAGGTGAGGGCTCAATGTGTCCCATTTAGCTGCCTCGTAAGATCAAAAGCTAGTGTACGTTTCATTTCTGGGCAGTGAAAACATACTTGCTTTTCTGATTAATGCTGAAGTTCTCACAAAGGCAGTCTGGTAATGGAGCCCTTAGCTGGTAGCGGTCAGGGAGAGCTGTCCTGGCTTAGACTGGCTGAGGGTCCCATCACCTTTGCTTTTAATAGAATAGCAACCAGCTCTTAGGTACGGCTTCCTCCCCTTAAAGATACTTTTTACACTCACAGGATTTTGTGCCATATCTAGAAACAGGGACCAGTGCATAGGAGCTGAAGAAATCTGCCCCAGCTTGTAAGAGGTTATTGTTAGCAGTGAGTGGGAACAGAGTCTGCCTCTGATGATAGCTCCTGCTTTCGTCTCTTGTAGCATCTCTGGAGGCAGCAGCTCCAAGAGACATAAAACTGGGAGGAAGAAAGACACCTCCTTCCTCCCCAGCTAAGGCTTTAATAATAGGAAACACCAGGCCATAAGACTTTACATTGAAGTTTATTATGCGTATAAATTATAGTGACAGACAACTGAATGACACTGTGTCTCCAACAACCGTCTTCTGCTTTTTAAAAAACAAAAATGATTGGAAAAAGAATTACCAAAGACCTACTAGTGTCATATAAAACAGTCTATAACCCACAAGAGCCATGTGACTCTGCTGAAAAAGTGATCACAGTATTATCTAGCAGTATAAAAACTGAGCAAACAGAGCTCCAGGGAGCCTCGTATTTCTGAGGAGAGACAGATGTCAAAGCTGCATTTCTGATCCTGTAGGATTTTTGCAGGCACTGTGTGAAGCAATGACAATTCTTGGCCATTGTTTTTAGCCTTTTCTACCCTTAGTTTCTGGTGATAAAGTTAGTCTCTGAGAAGAGCCCACACCAAGAATAGGAGAGACTTTGTCTGACCCACTCCTTACAGCACACTTTGATTTCTGGGCAGAAAAATCTCCTAATATTAGTGGCAGAGCCAAGATCACAGTACACAGTTGGGGGCAATTTCTCTCAAGGACTGGGAAAGGTGGATTAGTTCAGGGTGAGGGAAGGCACGAAGAGAAGGTGAAGGTTCTGCTTCTTCACAAGGCAAATAAGCCCACGGCGACCGTCGTGGCCAGGAAGCTAAGCGCCAGGATCCACCGCACCAGGGGAGTGGTGGGCATCATGTCCCTGTGTCTCCTGTTTGTCCTCTCGTTTTCTTTCCCAGGCGCTGAACCTACATCAAATAGGAAAAGAAAAAAAGCGGATCAGAGCAAGCTAAGGCAAGAAGCTGCTGGCGTGCACACTCACTCTCCCCAGCAGTGGAGCAGACCCTGCTGGAGTTGTCGAGGGGAGAAGGAGGAAGCTCAGAGCCTGGTTGCGCTGGGGGGAACAGCGGCAGCACATTCTGCTTTACAGGGTGGGCGAAGAAGGGAAGCAGCAGACTTGACCTAGGAATCACAAAGACTCACAACCTCTCTGCCTGTACTTGAGTACTGGCCTCTTCCCTTGTCTCCTTACTGCCCAGCTCCATCAGGTCCCTGATGTGTGCAGAAGACAGCCAAATACTTAATCCAAAATTTCAAAAGGCTTCTACATCTCATTGATTTGATTGGTTAGGTGTTGAATGGCCTTAAACAGGTATTAGCATTAGTTCTTAGCATTCCAAACAAATAATTTTTCCAGTGCAGTATCAGAATGGGATTTTTCATCCAACACCAAACTTTTCTGAAAGTTCTACTTTTATGAATGTACTGGGAAAGCAGCAGCAAAGTTTCAGAGAGAACTTTTACTGCCTTTCCCAAGGAAGTGGCTCTAAGCTTCACTGGCTAGTTGCACAAGAGGAGGTTTGCTTTTTGTTCTTTGCCATGGGAAAACTGTGGTTCAAGCCAGTATGCACTGAAACATCTCCCTTTCAGTTTCGGAATGGGTAGGTCATAAGGGCTCTTTTAATTGACCCACACATTATCAGGGAAACCACTCTCCTCTGTGAACTTCTGAGCTTGCTCCTAACTCGGTCACAAGGCTGACTCCATGAAAAGAGGTCACTTTCATTGCAGCTGCTGCTTGGCCTTTGCCCAGGTCAGAACTGGTGGTTGCCAGTAAATGGAGCTTTTTCAGTTTTGCAAAGCTGATGGGCAGCCTGTACATCCCCACTTCCCAGCTGGCTGCATTTCACCATCCAGAACAAGGCTCATTATAAACCCAGGACACTTTCAAGAAGTGCTTTTAGTAAACACTTCTGGAAGGCGGGAGAATGACCAGAGGAATGTTTAGTTTGAGAGGACAGGCCATTGGGTAGGGCTGTGTGTCTGGAGGAAGGGCGAGAACCTCATGCTCCTTTCTCAGTGGCTTTTACAAACAAAAACAGAAGAAGGGAGGAGAACAAAACTACAAGGGGCAATGTAAAACACCTGCCCTTGGAAGTGTCTTACCGTGCTCATATGATTTGTTAACACTCCTTGTGCGAAGCTCTGCCTTTGGCTGCACAGGGTGACTGTTCTCCTGGCCCGTGGACACCAGCTCCTGCAGTGCCTCAAACACCTGAGAAGAGGGAACATTGTCTCATTATGTGGCCTCCTCGTCTTCCTTCACTGGACCCCTTTGCTCATGCCCCAGGCACTTTAGGAACTAGAGGAAGACACAAGCCTTCAGTCCAAGTCTCCTTGCACTTTTGGCATAGAACATATTCTGCCTGTGTGGTCAAGAGCATGTCTTTCTAACTCCTTGTTCACTTTACAGGTTCTTCCTGAGCCTTCCAGCTCAGGAGACTACTACTGCCCATCTTCTCATGGGAAGCAAAGAAAGGTACCTGTGTATCTAGTCAGCATCCACAGAGGACCTGTGGAGCTGTATTACAGACGTAGGACAGATAGATGGTGATCTCCACTCCCAGTATAAGCCCTCATTCATATCAGAAAAATGGCATGTGGAAGAGACTGAACTTAAACCCTAGGGGAGGGAGAAGAGCTTTTCAGAGACCAACCTTTTGCTAGACTCCCATGTTGGACAAGTGTAGCCATCCAACTCTGACTAGCTTACCCTAATCCACAACTTCGCATAAGCTCTGCAGCACAAATACTGGCTTTGCCTTTTTCCCCTGTAGCTATTATCTTGTTTGAGAGAGAGTGTGGGCAGGCAGGGCTGGCCACTTGTTACTCACCCGTATATTTAGCAGGAAT
>NW_010191226.1:5095-18408 GCF_000695765.1 Mesitornis unicolor
CAAAACTCTTTTCTTAGTGGCAGGATTCATCTCAAGGGCATTCATGCGAGAGCGATAGAGCTGCTTGAACTTGGTGGCGTTGGAGACGCCATCAAAGGTGAAGAACGCCAGCCCTTCTCCCGTGCTGGGCAGCTGGAGGGCCTTCTGGGCAATTTTCTTCAGCACCTGCCCCCCAGACAGGTCTCCCAAATACCGAGTGTAGGCATGGGCCACCAGAAGCTCTGGGTGGTTCTTGCCTACGTAGTGGAGCCTCTCAACATATTTCTGAGTAGCCTCCGGACACGGGATCTTTTCCCTCCAGTTGCTGCCATAGAAGTACTCCAAGTCTTCCTCCAGGGCCGCCTTCCGATGCAGCTCCGCCGGAAAATACACAGGAGCATACACTGGGTTGTCCTTGTTACGTTCAATCTCTTCCTCCAGAGCAGAGTAGATGAAGTACAAGGATGCCGTTACCAGCTGAAAGAGAAGGAGATGAGACACAGATGCATCTTTCTGTCTTCTTCAGGTTTTGGGGACAAACTCTACTAACAAAAAAGTTACTCTTGGGCACACACAATATAAGTCATGCACACCTGTGATGTTACAGATTTCCAGTGTGGAAAACAGAGTTGCAAGGTGCAGGGAGATGCTGTTTAGCCCTTCCCCTTCTGCCTGAGGCAGCATCAAGTAAGACCTAAGCCCTTTTGCAGTGTACTGGTGGTACCTGCCCTTAGAGTCTGCTGTCTTCTCCTTCAAGTTCTTGCAGCTTCGTGTAATGGGAACTTGAGCCCTGCTAACTCATGCCTGGTCTATTCTCTCCATCCCCTGGGTCAATGGTGAGGATATTTCCAAAGGTGTATTTTCTGATGCATTGTTCCAATCTGAATGCTTTGAGATGTGGCTTCCCTTTTGTGGGACAATGACACACCTCGTTTATTTTTCAACACATTCGTCCTGATGGCAGCTGTCCTGGGAACCAAGGCGCCACCACTGACCTCCTTCAGACCTGCAAGTAGGGTTGCCTCCTTGGTTGCCCCGAGGAGACAAGATAAAAGGGAGCTCGAATCACAGCCTGCCTCTGAATGATGCCTTTGTGAGGGAGCACTGCCAGGCTGCGTGCTCTCTTGTTATTGTTGTTTTTCTCAGCTTACGCGATACTTTATTCTCTCTGCCAGCTTTTCCACATGGCGTAAGACAATCGAGCGGTGTTCATTCCTTCCCCAGGGCATTCTGCTTTCAGAGGCTGTATACATATTTACACCTGCACCACCCCTTCCTTACACCGGAATCCCTTATCAGCAGCAAAGGGTAAAACAGGAAGGTATTGTAGCACAGGTGAGTCAGGTTTAGAGTGAGGGGGATTACCCTGATGGCAGGAGAGAAAGCAGTTTACTCAATCAGTTCTGTGGTAAAAGAATTGCCCATTTCAACTTTTCCCCACTGTGCCAGCAAATAGGACTTTGATAAGCACACTGGGCAGTGGCTTGGTTGTGGAAACAAACATTCAGATTCTGAGGAGTCATGTGCCAGGGCAGATATATAGGTCTGCCAAGAGAGTAAACAAACATAGAGGTTTTTAAACAATAACCTGCTATCCAGCTTACTGGAAAAGAAACAAAAATACAGGAACATTGCCTAACAAATTAAGAAAATATGACTTGACTGGTTGTTTTCAGAGCCAGGTAGTAGTGCTATGGGAAACATGCCTTTTGAAAACTTGTTACTTTTTAAAAACCCAGGTCACATCTCACTCTCCCTGACAGCACATAAATATCTTCTAAGAAACTGAGCTGTATTCCTGAAGGCCTGACTTCTTACATTATTGCCAGCCTGTCTCAAAGTTCACTGCCCAACCAATGCTGCATTTCTAACAGCGGGAAGTCAGCACCTGAGATTAAATTTATGCTTGACTAAGTATCCTGAATGTGACCTGTCAGAAGTAAGTTGTCTTTTTCCTACTCCTGTGGATTTATTTGCCAAGAAACAATTCAACAACAAAGTAATTAAGCCACAGGTTGGATCACTGGCTGTTATTTGCAAGTCCATGCGTCACATCCTCTAGCCTCCCAGAAATTTTTGGCCCAGGTGCATGCTTTGTTTTTGCTTATGCCTTTGTTATGTGGCTCAGATCCCAGCAACCACGTATCTAGCTGGGTTACAGACTAATATCTGCAACTGATTCTCTTTTATCTTATATGAGCAACAGGCTCCTACCCATTAGCAGCAAACATGGCTTGCTCAAATTCAGTCTGCCTTTGAGTTATTATTGTTCACCATCTCAGCTCTGGTGTAACCCAAGTGACAACTAAAACATTGCAAAGTTCTGTGCCAGAGATGATCCTACAGCCTAACTTTCTCACTGTTCCATTGTTATTTCTAGCTGCAGCTGCTTAGTGCTGTAGTGCTTAGGCATTTCAACCACTCATATATCTGCACATAGTCACACCTCCATCAACTATCATTGCCAATAATTAACATGCAGGCATTTATGAAGAAAGAGAAAAACAGTTGCATTAATCCCTTCAACCTCTTTGTCTTTTTATCCTGTTTCAGCTTGGCTGCCCATCCTGATACACACATACCTGCCCTGCTTTCTGCAGGGGGAGCCACTGAGGTCTCAGGGTGCTGGAGTTTGATACAGAGCATATTTTAGACAGGAGGTGCTGATAGCAGACAGCTGTAATGCAAAGCACCTTCTTGCTTGTGCCATCCCCCTATTCCCCGCTTCAGTCCCTGCGCAGCCCTTCTGATCTAACAGAGCATCTCCCGGCGAGGAAATCCCATCCCCAAGCAATGCTGCTACAAAATACCTTAAACTCCTGGAGCGACACCTGCCCCTTCTGGAAATTCCTCATGAATGGCGTGTTCTCCGCCTGCTCGTGCACCTCCTTGGTGGCTTCCTTCATGAGCTCTGACAGGTCCTTGGACATGCTGGGGAGAAGCAGCAAAACAGATGTCAGCGCTGTCCCTCTCTGCTGCCAAAACAGATCTTAGCTCTCTAGGAATAAAGGGGGAGCCTGAGACGGCAGAATAAGGAGCAGAGTGTTCCCGAGAGCCATAGGTGGGAACGGGGAAGCACCAGCATCCCAAATGGTGTCCCGAGCGAGGAAGAGTGACAGAGTCTATTCAGAGGTGAAAGCAAGAGCACGCTGTTTCCTGCAGAGCAGGAACAGGAACAGCATGCCTAAAAGCACGGGAAGAAACACAATACTCTTCGGCTGAAAAAAAATCCCTCTCACTCCCGCCCCGCTCTCACCTTTCGGAGCTGTGTGTCTGGGAAGTTTCCATGTTTCTCCACTTCGTTTCACAAGTCCGCTTCCCTGTTGTTTGTTTTTTTGTCTTGCTTGCGCTTTCCTCCTTCCCTTCTGCTGCCAGGACAGTGAAGCCTCTGAGCTGGGCAGCCCGGCTCCCGCATCCAGCTTTATAGAGCCAGGACACGTGAGCAGCCAAACCGCTGACCTCAGACCGCGAGCACAAACCTCTTGCAGCACAACTGCACTTCCCTACCCAGCCGGGCTGTCACCCTCTCCTCGCCTGCAGCCCCCCAGGGCGACCAGAAGGAAGTCACCTGATGGTTCTTGATAACTCAGCACTGGCAAGAGGATGTCCTGCAACTCCTCTTCCAAGGGGGCCTGGCTCTGTAACCCTTTTGGTGCAGCGCTTGTGGCAGGCAGAGCTGCAAGAGTTGCACATTGTGCAGGAGGTAGTGGGGTTGGATAAAGAGGGGTGGATTTGCAGGGCTAGTGCCTGGGGCAGGGTGGGCAGCCTCCTCTCCTACACCCAAGTCTGTGTCCTGGGAAGCTAATGCAACACCCACTGTCATCTGCTCTAGCAAAACACGGGTATAAAAGTGTTGTTTTCCATGATTGAGCCCATCTTCAGAGATCCTTGCAGGTAACAGTGCTCGCAGGCCATGGTACAGGGAGCTCAGAACTACAGGTTAGGAGCACCCTCCCTTCACAGCAGGGAGCACCACAGGGACCGTGGGGGCACCTGGGGTAACCCAGCTGCTGTGCATGCACCAGCTCTGGTCTGCGAGTGCCAGAACTGCCCTTGCACGGTGCTGGGCATGGGTGAGTAAAGCCCGTCACTTTGCACAGGGCCAGCACAGGTGTGGCTGCACTGATGCACAGCGAAATCCTTCCCATGCTCCCTCATACAAGGAAAAACTGTTTTGTGTGGCAACGGGCCCCTGCTGTTACCACAACTGCGTGCAGGGCGATTTAGGAGAATAGCACTCCATCTCCTAGATACCCAGAAGGCTGGGGTAGCTGGTGGACTGAGAAGTTGTGATACAAGACTTGGGGGAAACTGAGGAAATCTCCAGAGACTTTCAAAGGCAAATAATTGCTCTGATTAGGGAAAAGACTTGGACCAGGTGTTGCTGGCTGCTCTGCTGGTTTGGCTGGTGAAGTGGTCAATGAGGCAGTCAGCAGATGAAGTGGGGCCCTTCTTCTCTGACTGTGGCTGTGCTGGAAGCAGGGCTTGCTAGGACAGACGGTGCACTGGCCAGCTGTACCTCAGAAAAGCACGTTTTGTGCTCAACCCAAAGAGCAGGGCACTTAAAGCCACCATTCCCCTGCTGCTGTGAGAGTGAGCAAGCCCCATGCTGCAGTTGTGCGTGGGGTGGTAGAGAGGCAGAGCCTGGGGAGGAGAGGAAAGGACTGTGGCATCTTCTCTCTGTCTGTCTGTCCCCTCTTGTGAGTCCACTCTAGGGCTTTGCTGGTGGGCGCTGCCATCCAAGCTGCGCACCTCGCACGTCTCCCTGTGACTGCACCTACCCCTGGCCACAGCTGGGTTTGATGCTGTTGGTTCAAGAGCTGTCCTGGAGGAAATAGGCTTCCACGCTTGTTTTTGTCTCAGGGAGACATCTGGTGCAGCCCTCAGGAGGGATTACTCAGCGTTTCCACCCTGACTCAGCCAGACTTTTCCTGTCTTGCTTTTGTCTTTTAAAGCGACAGTGCGTGCTAGCAAAAGCTGCCACGTTCCACTCTTACCCCCATGCCATTGCAGACAACTTGCTGCTGGCTTGCTGTTTTTTCTGTAAGGTAAAATAGATGTATCAGATGTATGTTTGAATCTTTGAAGCAAGTGCGACAAAGCTCCAAACATGGGAGTGTAGGGCTGCAGAGCCAGTTAGTCCTGAAGACTTTGATGCCATTTTGCCACAGGGATGGCTGCAAAATGAGCATTTCCCTCCGGCATAGCTCCTTAAAGCTCATGTGAAGTTTTCTGTCCTTTTCAGTGAGTTCTGTTGTGGCATGGGAAGCTGGAGCCCAGATAGAATCTGTAGTTCTGGTGGAAGGGAATAGGAAATGCATGACGATATGAAACTGAGAAACATTATTAATTTTATGAGTATAAATTAATATGGAAAACAAAAATCTCTAAGGCCTGTCCCTCCTTTCACTTCTGTTCTGCAGCTCTGGTAATGCACCCAGTTCCTCCCCAAGGACTTTCTGGTTGCTTTCAGGCCAGTATTTTTGTCCCCTGCCTGCCTTCTTCCAAGAAGGCACTCAGAAGGATGTATCCAAAAGGTCGTCCTCCTTCCTTTTCATCCAGGGTTGAAGTAGATGTAGATGTGAGACTGGAGGGAGGAGAGAGAGAGTGTCACATCACTGCCATTCCAGTTAGGATGCTTCTTCCCAGGAAGAAGCCATGGTTTATAACCACACTGCCCCAGGCCATGGAGCCAATGTACCTCCTTCTGGATCTTGGGGCTTGACCTTCTTCTGGGCTGGTCATAAGAGATGAGGTTGCTACTGCAGCACACCTCCACTGTGAGCTTTTCCATAGGCATGCAAACCATGCCCCATAACTGATTTATGCTGTCTGGTCTTGCTGATCAGGGTTACTTGGGCTGGAGCAGCTGTGAGACCAGGCCCAGCTCTCCGGAAAGGCCCAAATGCCCTGCAGCAAGATGGAAGGAGAACTGAAAGTGGGGTGTCATCAACTTTGCAGTTGCTGGGGCATTTCTGGCCCCATCCAGTGCTCTACAGGGAGGACCTGTATTGCTTCTGCTGTGCTGTTGCTATGCAGCACGGCAAGGTAATGACACCGAGTGTGCCAGTGTGCTGGCAGGGATCTGCGAGGGACCTAGAAGGTCTCTTCCTAAAAGAGAACTTGGGAAGTTGATGCGCAGGGAAGGAGTTGAGTGCTTGTAGCGGAAAGAACAAACTGGCTCCCAGAGCAACTCACTCTGGGCATAGTGAGCCATAGGTCCTGGTCACTAGGAGATTTTGCTTGGACCTCATCACAGTGTCAGACCTGTGGACCCACTGTGCCTGACAGAAGTCCTCTGTCCCCTACTCTTCCAGCGAGCAGGGGTTGGGTGGTGCCATTGCTACTCACTGTGAGGGCAATGTGCATGGCCACCGGTGAAACTGCTCGGGAGATTTCTAGTGAAGATGAATCAGGTAGCCTCAGGCAAGATATTTGTAATAGTTCCTGCTGGGCTTGAAAGCCTCCATCTGCACAGCCCAGCCCCTGAGAAGATGCTTAGTCAAGAGATGGTGTAGATAGATGGTTAACAACAACAGAGAGTTTTCATCAGGCATAGGGAAGTGGGTGATTTTCTCCTCCCTTTACCAGCATGTTCTCCCTTTAACAGCATGTTCTGCCAACAGATTTATGGTCAGAAATATCTGGTTACACAGGCAGTCACGGAGTGCCAAGTCAGCTCTCCTGAACCCGTGTGGGAAGGGTTGTCCCACTCTGGGCTCCCTCGGGCAGCTCCCAGCGGCTTGGCTTAGCTTAAGGGGGAAGGCATCACCCGTTGAAAACCAGCCCTTGCTGGCTCGTAGGAGTTAATGGACTCTCCCAGACCATGACACAGCAAAATGCAGCCACATGATTTGCACCGGGAAAGCTGACTCAGTAACCAGGACTTGCTGTGTAATGACAGGGGAAAAAAAAAAAAAGAGTTGTGATAACTGCTTAAAATAAATCGCTGAAGAAGGGAGGCAGTGCTGGAGCACACAGGGATACTCTGTGGGTTAATTCGTGTTTACCAAGGGGAGATTGCCCAGCCCTGGCAGAACTGACTGTACTCGCTGCCATCAGCATTGAACAATCCCAAGTCCAGTCCCCAGTCTAAATCAAAGATACAGGTGGAAAAAGAGAGATCGGGAGAGCAACACACTGGAAATCCCCATGGGGAGTGCACGGGGCTGCAGGTGTCTTCCAAACTGGCATTGGTGGTACCTTTGCGAAGGTCCTGTGGATGGACACTGCTGTGGTGGGCAAACTCTGCACATGGGAACCCTGGAGAGGCGAGTGCAGGCAGACTTCTTGGCCATAAATGAACCAGCACGACAAAAGCAGGAAGCGCAGATTACAATACATATTTTTATAGCTGTATAGATATATACATGCTGCAGCTCATGGGTGTCTCCAGGACAGGGTGGTGAGCAAGGAGAGAGCTTGGGCTGTCTGGGAACAGAGCAGGGAGGAGGAGGGGGAACAGAGCAAGTGCCCTGCGAGGTACGTGCCTGCTTTGCCACCAGGGACCCAGGGTCAAGGAGCCACATAAAGTGGGAAGCAGGTCTCCAGGTTATGGGTACATAGGGCTAAAATTTTAGGGGAGGGTGCATAGAGCCCACTGCGCTCCTCAGAGCTGGTGGGGACAGACCCCATGATCTGCTTGGGATGTGCTTTGGGAGCAAAAGGAAGGTGTGAAAGGGAGCAGGACAGAGTTAGCAAATAAAAAAAACCCATTTGTGCAAGTGTTTTAGTCCGTGCTGCCTCCTTTGTTTCAGAGCTACAACAATGAAAAACAAAGTGTACCCTGACTGTGAGACGGGACAAACTGTGAAAATCTGGATTTGAAAAATCGCACGTATGCAACACGCAGGACTTTGTGCCACAGCTTACACCCCTTTCTCAGAGGAGGGGAGGAGATGGAGCTGGAAACCGAGATTTGCAGAAAGCATGAGACCCAGATACCCCTCTGCCCCAAGGTTTCTAAACCTGCACGGATCCCTGCCCCTGGGGTATGGGACATGCCTGTCCTCCTCCTCTAAGGGACTGAGCAGCTGGCGGGCTGTGGGCAGCCAGGGACATTTCTGGAGATTTCTCCGAACGTCCCGAGAAGTGGGATGGGGGCCAAGAGCAGCAGCTGCAATCTCAGGGCTGCCAACAGGAAATCGCCCCTTCATAAGCAGCCTCACGTGGACCATGACTCAGCAAAAACACCCCTCCGCCCCAGCCCAGAACCTTTACTCAGCAATACAGGGCGGCCCAGCATGACCTTGACTCAGCAGGACGCCCACGCCGGGGGAAGGGGTGAATCAGCATTAGCGGGAGGCAGGCTGCAGGGTTTTGGGGCTCATGCAAGAGCGGGGAGTCCCAGTGGGACGTACAGCATCACTGGCAGTGGAAAAATGCTCCCCCTCCTGCTGTGGTTCTCAGTGCTCTGCAGCTGTACTGGGGAAGCTGGGAAAGGTCGGAAAAGCTGGTGTCCCACGCCATGTCCCACTTTGCTGGCCTGGGGACATGGAGCACACTGTGTCTGCCTGCCCTGAGACCGGGACCGTCCTCGCTCCTCGCAGGGGAAACTGAGGCACGAGAACACTGCTCTTGGGGGTGCTGGATGGGCTCCCGCCTTCATCTGTGCTGGTGGCAAACACTGAATCCAGGAGATACGAGGTGTGGGAAGGAGTTTATTTGAGAGGCTGGCATACAAGACGTGTCAAATTTAAGTGACTTACTCAAGGCCACACAGGGTGTCTGTGGCACAGCATGTATCCCCTCTTCCCCCTCCCTTTTTCTTCACTCATTACCAAAAATCACTCCAGGGCAGGCAGGGAAGACTGTATCTACCCCACAGAGCTGCTATTTGTTTTGAAAGTCTGATGATATATTGAAACAAGAAAAAATATTAGAAAGAGGGGTTATCATGGGCAGTTATTTTTTCAAAGCCCTTCATTTAGGGGCAGGGTGGGCTTAGTGCTGGAGATGCCCTTGCATTGTGGTGCTTGTGGACCACAGCAGCTACTGCAAAAAGAGCAAGAAAATCCCCCTTTTTGGGGAGGTCTCCTCTAGCATCTCAGATATTAGGGACAAGGGCTGTTGGTTCTGTGTGGCTGAGACCCCCTTCCCCTGCACAGTGCCTGGCAGAGCAGGACCTTGGGGCTGGGGCTGCGGCTCTTAAGCTAAATAAACTATTAACGAGAGCACCTGGGCGACGTGGACTTTGAATCAAAGCATTCAGCTGCGGGGTGAGGTCTGACAAAGCGGAGACTGAAGGTGCTTGGCATGGGGGTGAGCTGCCCCCTTACTGTTCTGCTGGAGCTGGTGGTTGATGGTGTAAATCACTGCACAAAACGTGTTCCTGCCTGGAGGCAGCCGGGCACTGCCAGCAGTGGAACACCCACACCCTGCCTTTTTCTCTTTTTTTTTTTACTATCTGGACTGAAATTGTGCAAAGCAGCTCAGAGAAACTGGCACCTCTCTCCCACTGAGACTGGCCTGGTATTTAAGGTCCTTTTTTTTTTTTTGGTCAAGGAGCTAAAAATACCCCTGAAATGCCTGGCAGCGTTTTTTCTAAACACAGATTTTCCTGCTGCTCTGTGCTGGAGAAAAAAACCTCCCTTAAAGCTGCAGGAAAGCCCTGTCCTCACCTCACCCCACCGTCAAATTCACCGTGTGCCTGATCCATGCTTTTCTGCCGAGATTGGCCAGGAAAACACAGTGCCTGGAGACTGGCACGTGTGGCTTTTCTTGGCTAGGAAGGGAGTTACTGATTCCCCCCAAGAAAACCCCTGCTGCAGAGCCCCTCTCCCTGGGTATCTCCTTGCCAGAGCTGAGCCCCCAGTAACACTGTTGCAGAGCAAAACACCTCTGTACCCCTTCCCCTTGGCCAGGGCTCTTGGCAAGGACCAAGGTCCAGCCCTGCACTGAACTTCTCCTGCCCATGGAGAGCGATCCTGTCCCCCCTCACCCATCTCCACCCCTCTGACTGCTGGCAACCTCACAGGGAGAGGGAAGTGAATCTGCCCGCTCACACAGTCTGAACCTGCTGCAGTTCTTGTCCACCCTCATATATATGAGATTTTGCAAGGGTGACGGCAGATAGGAAAGAGGAAGCTTTTGCTTATAAGCCTGTGCCCCTGAGTCCCTGTTCCCTCGCTTGGGTTTTGCTGGTCACTCACACAAAGCAACAGGGGCCCTTGTTCGCCCAGCACACGGCAGAGCTGCTGGGTGCTGTGTCGAATGCTTGGGGTGCTGTGAGAGCCAGGGGAGAGCAGGCAAGTCACACACACAGAATCACACAGAATCGCTCGGTTGGAAAAGACCTCTGAGATCATCATGTCCAACCATTCCTGTCTACCCACTAAACCATATCCTTAAGTACCTCATCTACCCGCTTTTTAAATACATCCAGGGATGGTGACTCCACCACCTCCCTGGGCAGCCTGTTCCAGCTTCTGACGACCCTCTCAGTAAAGAACTTCTTCCTTATCTCTAACCTGAACCTCCCTTGGCACAGCTTGGTGCTGTTTCCCCTTGTTCTATCCCCCATCACCTGGGAGAAGAGACCAGCACCCACCTCTCTACAACCTCCCTTTAGGTAGTTGTAGGTGGTGATGAGGTCTCCCCTCAGCCTTCTCTTCTCCAGGCTAAACAACCCCAGTTCCCTCAGCCACTCCTCATAAGGCTTGTTCTCCAGACCCCTCACCATCCTTGTGGCTCTTCTCTGAACACGCTCCAGAATCTCAAGATCCTTCTTATAGTGAAGGGCCCAGAACTGAACACAGTACTCGAGGTGCAGCCTCACCAGTGCCAAGTACAGGGGGATAAGTCAACACAAGAGAGATCTCCTGAGGGCCACCAGCCCCTTTGCCATCACCCCCGGTGCGAGAAGTGGCCTCTGTTCACATGGTTTGTGAATATCTTCAGGAGAAGCAGGAAAAACCCACACTGGCTGCCAGTACAACTCCTTGTGCTGCACCTCCTCTCCATGACCACCAGCCACCTCCATTTCCTTGCTCTTGAGCACTGAGGCATCCAATTTTGCTCTCACATGTTTGCACATTTTCCTATCCTGCTTCCGTTTTTTGGTCTCTTTCTTCTCTTGTTGCGCCTCCATTTGCTTATGCCCCCACATAGATAAAAATTAGTTACTACAGAAATGCTTTCCTTCCTCAAAACACCCCTCTCTGCTGCCCACTGGGTCTGCGCTGTACATGCCTTCCCAGCATCTCCATCTGCCCTAAGCAGTGATGATCTGCACTAACAGTGATCTGAAGGGAAATTTTCATTTTTTGAATGAAGCGGGGATTTTGTTATCCACAATTATCTTAGAGGAAGTTTTGACATGGCAGAGCAACATGAAAGTCCTGTGGGAAGGAGAAGAGCCTTCCCAGTGTACTAGCAAGGGACACTTCTGATTTGTGAGATGATGTTGTGGGAAATCAGGAGATATTTTTTGTTAACTGTTGGTTTTTTTTTAAAATCATATACTATTTGGAGGTTAGTAGTAGGTAAAAGAGAAGCATGCATTTTTTTCTGCTTCTATGAATGCGATGTTGGTATGCCAAGAACCACACAACCCAAACATCATGGAAATTCTCACGAACTTTTAGCATGTATTTGATCTTTAGAGATGCGGGGCAACTCTGACCCAGTACGAGCAAGTTGTGCCTTTCTTCAGCTTACATAGAAACAACCCTTCTGGGTCATGCAAAATACCTGCCCAGGTCAGGATCCTGTTCCCAGTGTGGTCATTAGTGGATGCAAGCGCTCGATCCCGGCCCCTGTGCAGTCGCAACACCTGAGCGCATGCCCTGAAGCGGTCGCCGTGTGAGTCCGCTTTGGGCTGATAGTTGCACATAACACTTAGAAGAAAGAAAAACTCGTTTTGTTTGGTTTCCAGTGGTTGCACAGCCTGCTGAGCAGGTCGCTGCGAAGAGAGAGGTTGTCCCCTGCAGCTGGTGGAGCTCAGCTGAGTGTGCGAGGGACCACAGCCATCTGGTGGTCAGGTGGGAGAAGGCAGCGCTATTTCCTTGTAAAATGGCAACATTAGAAAACCCCTTTTTAAAGAGAAAGGCGTTTAAAGGAATTCTTTATAGTGGTGTCATTTTATTTTTTCGCAATCAAAAAGCAGCTTTTGCCACTGCAGAACACCTAGCCTCTACTTAAAATGATCCCTTGCAGATCTGGCAGATTTTTTCCCACAAGTTCCTCCTGAAAAGAAACCTTGCAAATTTATTCAAGCGATTACTGGTATAATCTATAGCAAGTACGACAGTACTCATTCAAGCACGAAAGATTTGTCCCTTGTCCATTTTTAGGAGGTGTCTTGTCCCCATTCTTTGTATTTTCAGCTGCTTGAAAAAAAGAGACATCATCCCTGTAGGATCAACTCTGTACTCGGTGGCACACACTGAGGACCATCACGACCATGGCTGACTGCATGATGGGGAGGGGACAGGCTCTCTCAAGGAGCCACGAGTGGCTTTCCAAATTTTCACCGGTTGGTCATTGCTTCAAACTGATCCCACTTGGCAGCCACCAAAAATCATTCCCACCTGTTCACTCCGTGATGAAAATAGCGATGAGCCAATTCCCCTGGGCTCAAGTCTTCCTTGGGCATGGTCCCCTCTGGGTTTTGCCAGCTCCTGTGCTGGATGTCTGGAGAGGAGGAAAACACGGTGAGGATGGAGAAGGGGTCCTTACCCCGAGGTGGGCTCAGGGCATCCCAGGGCAGCAAGGATGAGCTTGAGCTCCCCATGCTCAGGATATACATTTGGGGATGGCTTTGTTCCTCTTTCAGTGGAAGCTGCAGGCAACACACTGATGAAGCTGAAGGCATGGGGAGCTGAGGCACAATTTTACGTTATGAATGTGACTGATGTGAACAGGTTGGTGTCCTTCACCAAATGCTGGCTGGGCATCAGAAGCCCTCCCTTCCTGGCAGTGACAGGCAGCACAAGTCCAGGCACCATCAGGATGGTTTTGGCATCAGGCCCCTTGCTTTGGAGGCCCTTCTGGCCCCACAACTGCAAAACCCACCAACATGGGCTCCACTGTTCTTCTGCTTTGCACATCTTTGTTTAATCTAAGCCCTTCTTAGGTGAGGAGTGTGTGGTTTTGTGGCACAGTGAAGTCCTGTTGCAGAACTGGCTGCAGGATGGGGGAGTAGCTCAGAGATGGAGCAACACAAATATTTATCTTCAAGAGACCTCCAGCAGAGCCACTCATGCACTGATCAGCAAGATCAGGCAGGATGGGTGGCTTTTAGGCTCATTAGGCTGGGCTTTTCCCCACCCCACCGCCTCCAGAAGATAGCACACACACTCTGGTATGAGGACTGCTGCTCAAAGTGGTTATAT
>NW_010191227.1:0-1637 GCF_000695765.1 Mesitornis unicolor
GTGGCCTGCAAGGCGGCCGCGAGGAAGGACTGCGGGTTGAAGAACCCCCCCAGCCACGTGGTCGCGGGCGGCACCAAGTCGGTGGACCAGGCCTCCAGCTCCTGCAAAGGACAACGGAGCGCGGCTGGGGGCGACGGGGACAGGACCGGGGCTCTGCTGGGGCTCAGGGAGCTTTGGGCACCCCTGGAGAGGGAGACGGGGCTGGGGCTGGGACGAGCAAACACCAAATCCCACTGCGGCAAGGAAACCTCAACTGTTCATTCGGATTGCAGTAAAACATGGCTGGGACTTAACAAAGCCACGCTTTAAATACTTGGTTCTATGAAATATTTCTTTCTTCTGGGACATATAAAGCTATGCTGGGGCTCATGGTCTCCTGAAACACCGATACGCTCCAATGGTGAGCCCTTTCCTAAACCTCTGGTGTTCTTGAGGTAACAGCCCCTTTCAGGTCCTGCTTAAACCAACGCCGAGCAATGAACCCGTGAATCGCTGCGCACTGGAGGTGGCTCCTGCTGTCCCCCCCGTCCCCATCGCTGGCTGCGACCCTGGATGCGCTCACCCTGATGCGCAGGAGCAGGTCCGCGTACCAGGCGCCCAGGCTCCGCAGCGAGGGGTAAGCGTAGCGCGCCCAGGACTCGGGGACGCTGTCGTAGAAGAGCGCGTTGGCCAACTCCTCCATGTCCGAGGTGATCGTCAGCTCCCCCTGGCAAACGGCCGGGGCCGGGGATGTGATTGGGCAGCGCCGTCCCCAGCACCGGGATGTGCTCAGGGCCCCTCGCGCACCTTCAGGCCCAGGTCGAGCTCCTTCAGCGAGCGCCGCATCTCCTGGGTCAGGGCGTTCATCCTCTCGCGCTCCTGGAAGGCGACCACCACGTACGGGGTCCTCTCCTTCGCCTTGGCCGTCATCTCGGCCGTGTCGAACGGCTCCGGCAGCCTCTGGATGAGCTCGTCCAGGACGGACTTCACCTGCACAGGACACACCACGAGCTCGGACGTGGGTCTGTATCTGCCGTCCTGTTCTCCTCAGCTTCCTCCTCTGTCCCCAACTGCTCTGCCGTCTAAAGAGCTGCAGCTTTTTTCGGTAGCCAGCAAGGGAAGAGCTGAAGCTGGGAAATACCAGGGTCGGCTCCAGGCAGTCAGGAGAAAGACGTTTTTAACATTAAAAATAAAATCTGTATTTCCAGGAGTACCCATCACGAATGGAAGTTACCGAGTTGCTGCCGCCAGAGCAGGGGAGAGGAGCGGCTGGGGACAGGGGACAGGGACACGGGGACAGGGACATGGGGATGGAGACACAGGGACAGGGGGGGACAGGGATGTGGGGACAGGGGTGTGGGGACAAGGACGTGGGTATGGGGACACAGGGACAGGGACATGGGTACAAGGATGTGGGAATGGGGACACCAAGACAGGGACGTGGGGATAGGGACACAGGGACAGGGACGCTGAGACAGGGATGTGGGAACAGGGATTTGAGGACAGAGATGTGAGGACAGGGATGTGGGGACAGGAACATGGGGACAGGGATGTGGGGGCTCTGCAGCACCCCCCTGTCCCAGCTGCCCGTCCCAGCTCCATTGCCCTGCACCGGGCAGAGCCCAGCGACTGCTGCAGGGCCCGTCCCCCCCTTCCCT
>NW_010191227.1:1674-2026 GCF_000695765.1 Mesitornis unicolor
GCCAGCGTCCGACTCCTTGGGCTGCATCTCCAGGACTGTGCGGAGGAGCCGCTCGGACGTGAGGGTCAGGGAGCCGATCTCGGCGTTGGGGTGCAGGCCGTACAGGTAGGGGTTCTCGGGGGGCAGGTTCTCGTTGATGTACTCGTGGTAACCCTAAGGGCAGAGTTTGGGGTGGTTCAGCCAATGCACACAGCGGAGCCGGGGTTTTTCTTAAGCTCGCCATCGGTTGTGGTGGTGCTGCAGGCTGGCACCGCTGCTCCAGGAGAGTTTTCTGCTCACGGCTCACCCAGGTTGTTCCCTCACCACCCCACCACAGGATTGCTTCACAGCATCCCAGGATGTCAGGAGCTGG